>NC_044907.1:62414134-62496634 GCF_001633185.2 Quercus lobata | reverse complement strand
CTTTGGAAAGGAATTGTGATGAATCTTTCGTTGTATGGTTATTAGAGATTTCTCCTTATTCAAATGTTCTTGATCTTCAAAATTTTGTAGTGAAAGTTTTTTGGGGCTTTAGAGCTTGAATCCTATGAAACTTCTATGGATCAAAGTCTTTGAAGTTTCTAGAGGCTTTGAAGCTTGTTTCTAGTAGAAAGTTAAGACTGGGAAGAATGGTTTGGATTGAAAGCTCGAAATTGTGTGAAAATACAAGAGCTACTCAGACCCCCAATTAAAAATTACGGCTAGATTGCTTTTACTCTAACTTATCTAAGTACGGAACAAAAGTAAATGAAGCACAATAAACCGATAAAATCCTAGTGCATAAAGATGAACAACAAACAATAAAAGTAAAGCACAAGAGTAAGGGAAGAGAGATGCAAACACAAGATAACACAGCGATATGTTATCGAAAAGGAAACCAAAAAACTTGGCGAAAAACCTCTCCACTGCCCTCTAAGCGATAAATCGATCCAGTAGACAATAAGTTGGGATACACGAATAGCAAGAGACCCTCCAAGCTTAATCTATCCAATGTACCTAAGCCCTCTAAGCTCCTACTCCAACAAGGCTTCTTGAAACCGTGTCTTGTCTACCTTTCCGGATCCCGCAATATGCCCGTTTGCATCTGCCAAGCCTCACCGGCTTATTTTGGCAAATCCCTAAAGCTTCCCAAGCTCCAAAACACTCTCTACACTCTGAAAAGGTGTGGGTTGTGTTTGGGTACAAATCTCCTCTCAAGGTATGACCATGGGAGAGGGAAGGAGAAGAGGCTACAATGATTTCTCACTAAGGATGGGTAGCTCTCTCTCTAAAAGATGGGTGTGTGTGTTGTTGAAAACCTATCTAGGGTTTTTCTCTCTGAATGGCCTCATTTACATTTGTGGGTAATAAGGGTATATATAGTATGGGTGAAGGGGTAAGAAAGTCACACTCAAAAATCCTCCAGGCAGAGAGTCTCGCGGGTATCTCACGGGAAGGCCTTACCCGTGAAATACTCACGAAATTGACAGCTTGACATGACTCTTCAGCTTCCAATCATGTGCTTCTTACATGCCTTTTCACGGGAACCCTTCTCGCGAACTTTTCATGAGCTAGTCGCGAAATGCACTAATCTTCAGTTAAGCTTGAGTCTTCACCAACTTAATACTAAACCCAATACAATAAAATCCCACAAAATACAAGGAACAAAATTAAAGCAATTACAACACTTTTTGTCATGGAATAAAGCCAACATAAAACATAGTTGTAAATCACAACTTTACATGGATGAATGTTCTTTGAATGTTCTTTGTCTTCAAAGATATGTAGTGGAAGTCCCTTGGGGCTTTAGAGGTTGTAGTCTCTTGGTATTTATAAAGGATTTTGAGCTTGATTCTAGTGAACTTTGAGATCTCGAAGGATGACTTGCATGATTTTGCTTTGAATGTTCTTCATATTCGTAGGTTGAAGAGGATCCATCAATAAAATCTGTGTTTTGACTTGTGCAAAATACTTATTCAATCCCATAAGAAACTTCATCTCAGATTCTTTAGCTTGCAGATCAACAAGCCTTTGATTCACATTACAAACACATTTTCCACAAGTACACATTGGAAAGGGACTATGTTAGGACATATGTGATTCACTTGTTAGGAACATATGTCACTATTTTATGTAATTGGCTAATCCTTTGACAAAACACACTTTACTTGTATTTGGGTAGATCTAGAATGTGTTCAATACTTCAAGAAACCTTGTTTCAAGTTCAAGTGTTAAAGCCATGCAAATCTGTCCAAGAATTAAGTGAGAAAGTGCTGAATTTTAAAGCTTGATAGCTACTTGACACCTCTCAACACCTGGCTTATCTGTCAAGCTCTTCAGTTGCTTCTTATCGCAATCTCGACACCTTTCGACAGTTAGGTCGATCAATCGAGCAAATTTCTGTCCCCTCGATACCTCTTCGATCGATCGAGCTTTACGAAATTCAAATTTCTAGATCTAATTTTTAGCCCATGCTGACATGTATGTGTAGGGTTTCTTTTCTCATGACCCTAGACTTATATAAGGCTTATTTCAGAGGCCGTCACATAAGAGAATACAAGGAGAACATATGCAAAAGGTGATCAATGCCTTATTCTCTCTAAAAGAAGCTACTGCATCTTTGCGCCTTAGGGTTTTGTAACCAAGTGCTTCTTGATCTTCATTATTGATGAAGTGAAGAACTTTGCAGCCAACATCTTCTTCTAGTTGGTGTATTAGTCACGTACCGGCAGCCATGCATCATTGGTTAGTCACGTACTGGGATTGGTGCAAAAAGGATGGTGTTCATATATTGAAGAGTTCAGATGTTCTGAAGCGGTAGAAGGTTTCTATTATGAGTTCAACTACGGGGATTGTAGAGTCTAGGGACAAAGGTTTTGTACTAGATCTGAAACTTCTCTTTACTATAGTGAATTGCTTTTCAGGAAGGTTTCCCCCTAGGTTTTTTACTGTGAAACTAGTTTGTTTCATTGGTTTTCCTGGGTCATCATATCTTGTCTTATTTATTTTTTCCGTTGCATGATTTTGACGTGATATTGATATTTGTTTGTTTTAACAAGTTTTATTCATAATAAATCTAATTAACAAATTGGGTTTAAAACTTGTTAATTCTTTCAACCGATGTCTAAATTTCTCAACAAACTAAAGTTTTGCAATTGATCCAACAAAACCTTCAGTTGAGTGAAAACATCTGTGATAGAAACCTCACTTTAATGAAGCTTTGCAATTTCTTTCTGTAAGTTATAGATATTTGGCCCATTTCCTTGAAAGAACCTTTCTTTAAGGCCATTCCAGATCTCTAATGTTGTATCTTTGTATATTATTGATGCTAATTTGAATCTTTAGTGAAACTGAATTGATAATCCAAGTCCCAACCATATTGTTTGAATGAATCCAAGCTTGAATTATTGATGGTGTGCTAACAAGAGGAGATGAAAGATTGAGAGAACCATCTATGAAACCTAGCTTTTTCTTGACAATAAGAGATTTCCTAACAAATCGAGCTCAAGCTGTGTAATTTACTCCACCAACTAAGGATTGAGAAACAAGAATTGCACCAGGATTCTCTCCATGATGCAAGAATAAAGGATCATCCTGCCATTGATGAATCCTGTGAAGATGGTGGTGTTTCAAAGGTAGAAGCATTGGTTATGACAGTAGCCATGGATGAATGCTTCAAGATTCTAAAGAAGAAGAAAGAAAAGGAAAAATGGAAAGCAGAGAATCAATCAAAACCCTAGAAATTTAGGCTCTAATACCATATATGAAAAGGAATTTGAGAGAAAATGATTTCTTGATTAATTACTTCACATAATTGGCTTTATATATACAACGGAAACACTAAGAAACTACTAACTAACTTACCTACCAAAGACGGCCAAAATGGCACAATAGCACAGTTTACTAAAATATATAACAGTCTACCACTATTTCGGAAATATGTAGGGATTTACCACTTTTTAGGTACTCAAGTTTAGGGAACTTGAGTTTTCCATGGGACTTGAGTTCCATGGAAAATTTTTGAAAATTTTTTATGGTACTTGAGTTTCACAAACTCAAGTTTCAAAAAGGTGGTAGGTCCCTACATATTTTCAAAACAGTGGTAAATTGATATATATTTCGGTAAACTGTGCTATTGTGCCATTTTGGCCTACCAAAGATAGCTAAAAACAATGATAAACAAAAAAGCAACTAACTCTAACATGTGTGGCACGTGTGTTCACTAAAGATCTATTTATGTGAAGCTAAACTACAAGTAGTTTTACTAGTAAGGTACTGTTGTTTTGTTCTTTCTTTTTCTTTCTTGTTTTATAGCTTCTATGTTTAAGGGCGGTGCTACATTATAGTCAAGGGGTTCAAATGAACCCCCTGACCTGAAAATTATATATGTGTGTGTGTGTGTGTGTGTGTGTGTGTGTGTGTGTGTGTGTGTGTGTGTATATAATATTTCTTATAAAAAATTGTTTTGAACCCCCTGCAATACAAATTTGCACGCCCTCACCATGAACATGACCCTCTCTTTTTTAAAGCCCAACTTAAACTTTGGAAAAAAAAGAAGTCCAACAGAAAATTTTTTCCTTTAATCTCATAAATAAAAAGCCTATAAATCAAATTTTGAAAAATCATGAATAAAAAATAGGGCCAAATAAAACCTAAGAATTTGCAGCTACCTAGCCTCCAAAATCTCTCACCCTCCTTTTCCACTCTCCAAACCCAAAGGAAAAAGGCTGCCTCTGCTTCACACATACAAAATATGCTGTTGTGTAGCCCCCATGATCTGCCGCTGCCTGGACTGTCCCTAATTTGCCGCCGCTACTTGATCTAGTTTTTCATCTCTCTCTTTCTCTCTTTCTTTCACTGTGAGAGTGTGTTTATAGTGTTTTGATATACTCTTTCATTGAATCTATATGAGTGAATCACCGGGTGTGTGTGTGGAGTTATAGTCTTTTGATTTTTTTGTTGAGTTTTGAATCTTTAACCGTGTGTGTGTGGGAGGGGAGGGGGTGTGGGATTATAGTGTTTAGATTTTTGTTGTTGAGTTTTGAGTCTCTAAGTCTAACCATGTGTGTGGGGGCTTGGGGGGGGGGGGGGGGGGGGGGGGGGGGGGGGGTGTTAATGGGTTGTAATGTTTTGAGTTTATTTACTATTACTGCAAGTATTTGATTGTTTTGATATAAAGTTGGGTTATAAGCTTGTCTTTTGCACTTTGACTATTTGACTAAATTTGTGACTTGTGAATGGTTTTTTCTTATTTTGCTAAATGTGACTTGTGAGTGGTTGTTGGCTATGTGAGTGGGTCAATACATTAACACTAAAGGACAATAAAAATATAAAACATTTAAAGAATTGTAAACTTATAAGTTAAATAATTGCAAAAAAATCACTTAACAATAATAATTAATATGTTTATTGTATTAGAAAAAAAAAAATGTCAAATGAACTTATAATTTATATTTTATTCTTTTACTAGTATTATGGACAAATATGTAATAAGGAAACCCCGTAGGCCGCAAGATTCATCTCCTACCCAAGATTCATCTCTTTTTCAAGATTCATCTTCTAAGGATGGTCATGTTGATATGAACAATCTTCCTTTGGACCTTGGGCAACGAAAAAAGATTTCATTTTATAAGATTTCGTTTTACTAGTAAGGTACTGTCGTTTGTTTTTTCTTCATCTTTCTTGATTTTGATATTCTCTTCCACAGTTGATGTACTTGAGATATTCAAAAGTGAAATCTCGAAAATGTGTTAAAAACACAAGAGCTGTTTAGACCCCCAAATAAAAGTTACGGCTCGATAGATTTTACACTAACTTAATTCTAAGTGCGGAATAGTGTAAATGCAAGTGAATAAACAAACAAGCTACTCTAACACATATTCAAATAATCATTGTAGTAAAATGAAATGTAAAAGAGTAGGGAAGAAGAATGCAAACACAGATAATCGATCCACTAGACAATCAGTTGGGATACATAGGTTAGCAAGAGACCCTCCAAGCCTAATCTACCCGCTGTACCTAAGCCCTCCAAGCTCCTACTCTGACAAGGCTTCTCGGAACCGTGTCTTGTCTAGCTCTCCGAATCCTGCAACAAGCTTCATGTTGCATCTGCCATCCTTGGCTTCTTTCAACGCTTCCCAGCAGCACCAAAACCTCACTTAACACTCTGAAAGGGTGTGGTAAGTGTTTGAGCTATCAACCTCTCAATGGTATGGAAATGGAGAGGTAGGAGTTGAGGAAATCCATAAACTTATGTGTAGAGATATATGGGTATGATAATCTCTAACTCTCAATGTGTTTGGCTAGGGTTTTCTCTCAGAAGCACTCCTTAACATTTGTGGGTAATGAGAGTATATATAGTGTGGGTATAGAAAGTGTGTATCTGATAGTACAGTCTGGCAGAACAGAATGTTTCGTGGGTGTCTCGCGGGAAGGCCTTACCCGCGAGATACTTACGAAACATAGCTGTCTCCATCTGTACTGACTCTTCGCATTCCAGTCATGTGCAAGGCACACGCTTCACTTTGCGGGATGCATAGTCGTGAGATACCCGCAAGAAATCTTCTGGCTTCAATTGCTTGAGTCTTCACACGCTCTCTCTCTATCACACAACCCTTACAATCAAATCCCACAATAAATACAGGGTACAAAAGATTGAATATGATTACAATCAAATTTGGCACGGAATAAAAGCCAACTAAATATATAGTTGTAAATCACAACTTTACAATCTCCCCCCTTTGGCTATTCCGTGACAAAACCCCTAAAATAGACTCTAGACTTAAACGTGAGTTTGGAAACACTAGCAAAACTCACTCACACCTAATCTAGAAACAGTGAAGCACTTGCACGTTTATACCTGTAACCTGAAACACCCGCACACAAACAAAATTTTCATTAATCTTATGACAAGTTGAATACAAGGTATGAACATGAGCAAGCATAGTGCAATCAAGTATGCAAACATTAGATATCATGTAAACAAAAACTTGATCAAACAAGTTCAGTCATTAAAGAATGACTACAATGAACATTTAGCAAGTAAGTGTTCATCCGAACATGCAAACAAAGATCAATCACTTATGATCACTTGTATGTCCAACACATAACCAATGCAAAATACATGAAGTATATGCATCTAGGAACAATATCCTACTAGGGTACAAGTGTAAAGTACTCAAGACATATCGGCAATATCTTAAAAGCACAAAAAAATGCTACAAAGCATTGAGATAATCACAAACTAAATATAAACTGAAATTAAAAAATATAGTGTACTGAAGTTTTAAACAAAAGCAGTAAAAGCATAAACATAAACCAACAGTTATAAAAGCTAAAAGTAAACACAAGTAAGCCACTTGTGAACCAATAACCAATGTTTCTAAGCCTAAACCTATGCTCCCCCTAGCACTGTGCAAGCTCTTCCTCAGCTCCCCCTCAAAATTTTCTCCCCCTTTTTGATCGAAATGGCCAAAGAGGCTAGAATTGATCATACTTTGAATCTGATCCTTGTGCCATGGACAAGTCCTCGATCTGTCAAGACAATGTAGTGATCTGTCCTTGGACATATGCAAACTGGGTCGCGCTATGCTACACATGGGAATCTAGCATGGTGAACATCTAATCCATTCTAGCTAGGATGTGATCTAGTCTGTCTGATCCTCATGTTGGTGTAGAAGACGATGGTTGTACTGAAGTCTCTGGGGTAGAAGTGAATCTATCAATCTCCTCCTCTGTATCTCCACCCTCGTCCTCATCACGTGCTTGAGGTATGGTATGCACACCTGTCTTGGAACCCTTGATGTGAGTTGTGCTCCTAGTCACTGTGTGTGCACCAATAGGATAGTCCCTCTAAACTACTGTCAGACCACTCAGGAGTTTAAGCCTTGTCTATGCAATTAGGCCCATAATCAGTGAAGGAAAAGGCAAAATTGTTCCAGAATTTTACTTCTCAATGCTTTTCTTCATTAGATGGAAGATGTATCCACATATATCAATCTCCTTATGAGTAAAGAGATCGTACAAAAACTTTGTCCTTGGAGTTGACAGTGTCGAATATAAGTTATGGATCATCACATATTGTTAAGTTCTAAAGACTTAGGAACTAATGTATTTAGAAATCTAATGTGTAATTTTGGCAAACCATGATCAAAACAGTTGTTAGTCTTGTTTATATTTACTCAAAGTGTGTGCGTTGTATGTAAAGTTGGAATGGAGTGGCTGCAGAAGTATTAGTGACTTTCGGTCTGGCTCGATCGATTGAAGAATAGGCTCAATCGATTGAATCTCGTGCAGAATGTTTTTTCTGCAAATTTTTCCAACTCAACCCTAGCCTATTAAAACATGTAGGATTTTATGTTTTGCCCTACGTATAAAAGGCAAACCATAGCCATGTTTTTCAGGTTGCTCTATTTTGCTCTGTGTGTGAATCTCTTGTGAGATCTAGAGGTGGTTGCCTTCATACATGCTTAGGATTATCAAGAAGGATATTTGATTGAGAGCTTGTTGATTATTTAGTTGCTGCACTAAGGACTTTAAAGAAACACAAGCGAGTGTACTTGTACTTGTTGGAGAATCCAAGAAAGAAGGAGTCCGTGGTCTCGGAACTTGCACATGGTTGTGTTAGTAAGTTTCTACTAGTGGGTAGAAATAGGATGTTAGTGGTCTAAGTCGCTATTGTAAAACTTCGATTCTTTCATAGTGGATTCAAGTTTACCTTAAGAATAGCTAGGTTAAATCCTCCCCAGGTTTTTACCGGTTTGGTTTTCTGGGTCATCATATCATTGTATTATTTATATTTCCACTGCTATGTATGATATGATTGTTTGATTGTGATAACCTAGATCTGGAATTTGAACTAAGTAATAACTTGACTAATTAACTAGGTTAATCCAATTGTGTTTTAAGGGGTCTAAAAACATACAAGTGGTATCAGAGCAGGTAGCTCTCTTGTTGTTGATCTTTTGATCTCTAAGATGATCCTTGACCCCTGTTGTCATGGATAATTTGAAATGTCTTTCTGATCATGTTTCTGCTAATGCCTCTATTGATTTTATTGATGTCTGTGAAACTCTTCATAAGGAATTATTGAAATCTATGAAAATTGCTAAGAAATTCAAGGAAGAGTTAAAATTGGCTAATCTTGAAAAATAGAAATTGGTTGTTAGATTAGATGAATCAAATAAAAAGAATGAATTTTTGAGAAATCAAATTTCCTCTCAAGATGAGAAGATGAAAAGCTTGGAACAAGAGTTAGTTGAATCTAAAGCTAAAATTGAAAATTTGACTAGTACCAAGCCTGCCGTTGATAACAGAAGTGTTTCAGTTTCTCTTAAGTCTAAAATTGAGAAAGTTTATATCCCTCCTTTTAAGAGGAATAATAAAGAAAATGCTTATTTTGTTAGGTTAGACAAAGGTAAAAGTTCTGATGTAGGCGCTAAAATTTCTAAACCTAAGTCTAAACCTATTGTTAGAGAGCATAATAAATCTATTTTTGTGCCTACTTGTCACCTTTGTGGTGTTGTTGGTCATATTAGATCAAATTGTTCTTTGTTGAAGCAAAAACCAAAAGCTGAGACTAGATTTGTTGTTAGGAATACTGATGTTCCTAAATTTGTTCCTATTTGTCACTTTTGTGGTGTCTCTGGTCACATTCGTCCTAATTGTCATAAACTAAAATTTAAGCATTCTGTGTTTCAATCTAGGATATGTGATGATATTTCTCCTGCCATAAGTCCATATAAATTGTTTCATATTCTCTTGAAAAATTTGAGCTTGTTGGCTTGTGAAAGGAATTTGCAGGATTTCAGTCTTTCTCAGAAGATTGGTGTAATCCCTCAAATACACTTTGCTTCTCATGGATTTTCACCTACAAAGCCGAAGAGTCGTGCTATATGGATGAGAAAAGATTCTCCAAGGTGAGTGTTGCTGACTTGTCCCTGATTTAATTCTTTCAATTGTTTGTGGACATGTTTTGTTTTTTGTTTTTGGTTTTTTTTTTTTAAAGATCCAAAAACATTGAAAATTTTCAAAAAGACAAAAATATTTTATTTTGTGTCTTGTTTTATTTTTCTTGAGGATTACATGAATTATGATATCTCTCTCTTGATTTAGAACATGCTTGACATTGTGGAGAAACTTGAATAATATGTGTTATATAAGTGCTAAGCTTTTTCTGATTTTGTGTGAGTATGTACTAGTTTGTACATGTACTCAAAGGTAAATTAAGAAATTGATATTTCTTGTTTGTGTACCCTTTATAGCTTAGTTAAGCACTGTCATGCATTGCATTTAGCACAATGTGTGATTTTTGTTTTTGGTCATAAATTTTTTAAAAACCAAAAGGATTTTTGTGTTTTGTATTTCATATCTTGGATTTATAATCAAGGATTGGCCATATTATCTTTACATAACAAGTTTATATACCTTGTTTAGCTTGAATAAGCTTCTTTTATTGCACTTTACTAGTTTGAGCTTTGTAGTGCATGTTGTGTAGGAGATGTTTATAATTTTTGATCACTTTGTCTTGATCTTGAAGTCACATGTCTTTGACTGTCGAACTTGAACCTTTTGAGAAAGGCATAAATAACCATCTCACCACTGTTTACTAGCCAATTATGAACACCTTAGTGCATATCGTAAGATTTTGTGCTCGAGAAAGTGTAGTACATACACAAAAAGAACATAAGGTGTAGCCTCGGTTTAAATGTTAAAATTGGTGTGTATATTATTGGAATTAATGTTAAATCAAACAAATAAAATTGGTGTGTACATTATCCTGGCTATTTTAATAAGTTTCTGATCAAATAAAAATTGGTGTGTACAATATGAGGCAAATCAAGAAACTTACATGATTGCAAGCTTGTTTTCTAGGAGATGTGGGAGTTATATGATGTAACTCTTTAGGTGATAGTCTCTTTCAAATTCTATGTGATGAATTTTGTAGAAATTGTGCTTGATTTCTATTTACATATCATCTCACATGTATGTGATCTTGTCGTGGCCATCCAAGATTACATGTTCCTAGATTTTGATGCAAAATGTCTTTAATATTTGAGTTTTGGAGACAAAATCGTTGGAAAACTTATTTTTGGAAGATCTAGGTTGAATTCAAGTGTTTTTGAAAAACTTTTCATCTCATACTCATGCATTTTATTCATAATACAATGTGCTTTGAGGAGTTTTTGCATTAAAATGCTCTGTTTTTCAAAAAATTGATTTTTCCAGATTTTCGATCGATTGAACCTGTTGCTCAATCGATCGAAATTGTGATAACAATTTTTGGTTAGAATCTGCCTGGCTTGATTGGTATTTGATCGATGCTTGACCGATTGAAACTGAAAAATTTTCAATTTTTAAGTATTTGACCAATTAATTTTTTTCATGTATCATTTATATTTAGGATTCACATGCATTGCATTGTTTTCTGTATCCATCTTGCAATTTTGCAGTCATATCTCTCATTGTTTCACACATAACATGGATACACTTTACTAAATTGGGTACTCAACTTGATTTAAAAATTGATTGACTAATTTTTGAGTTATGTACCATTTAGTATATGCTATTTTTATTTGTGAACTGCAGAAATATTTTTCTTAAGAGATATGATGAATAATCAATGTGCAAATATTTTCTCTACTCATGCAACTTTTATGGGTCACATAGTGTCATTTTTGCATTTATTGAAAAAGAGAATATTTTTCTTCATGTGTATCTTCAACTTAGTTTTTAAGTTTGGTTTGTGTCTTTTTACTTTTCCCTTCCTCCTGAATTTTCCCCAAAACTGTTTGTCCCAAAACTTGTTTTGTTTTTCCTATTTTTATAGGGGGAGAAGCTTTTTTTTAACCTTTGTTGCTCTTCATAGGGGGAGTTGTCTCTATTTTCTATAGAGTTGAATTGGTTTGTGTTCCCTTAATTCTCTATTTTCTCTTACCTTTTGTTGCGTATGTTTTTTAATTTGGGCAACAATGAGTTGTCTTTGTCAATACGTGACAAAAAGGGGGAGATTTAGATGAAATGTGGGAAAATGTGGGAATCTTGTTTGTTTTGTTTAGGGAGAGATAAAATTGTTTTTGATAAGGAGAGATTTTTGTTTGTTGGAGCTTGTGGAGATTAGATTGTATTTAGGTGCTTCACTTTGTATTTACCTTTTTTGGCTCTTGATGTATTTTTGTTGGGCTATTCATGTTAGGGGGAGATACATTTATTGTTTTATATGTTTCTTGTTTCATTGCTTATTGATTTACATTTATGAGTTATTCATTTAAATATGTCTTTATTTTGTGCTGAGTGAAATCAATAATTTATTTTGTTTACTTGTATTTTCCACACATGCGTTTATGCATTTTGTTTAGTATTTCAAGAAATATATAGGTTGATCCAATTGAGATGCTGTCTACACTTGCAACTGATGGATAGAAGTTAGGATTGGATTTGTTATAGTGGGCATTTTTTTGTAAAGGGCTCTTCTTTGTAAACTTTGAGCTTTTAGTTGTGTTTTGTCATGGATTGCCAAAGGGGGAGTTTGTTAGGTTCTAAATTCTTAGGAACTAATGTATTTAAAACTCTAATGTGTAATTTTGGCAAACCATGATCAAAACAGTTGTTAGTCTTGTTTAGACTTGCTCAAAGTGTGTGCATTGTATGTATAGTTAGAATCAAGCGGCTGCAGAAGTATTGTGACTCTCGGCCTGGCTCGATCGATCGAAGAACAGGCTCGATTGATCGAATCTCAGGCATAATGTTTTTTCTACAGATTTTTCCAACTTAGCCCTAGCCTATTAAAATGTGTAGGGTTTTATGTTTTGCCCTAAGTATAAAAGGCAAACCCTAGCCATGTTTTTCAGGTTGCTCTATTTTGCTGTGTGTGTGAATCTCTTGTGAGATCTAAAGGTGGTTGCCTTCACACATGCTTAGGATTATCAAGAATGAGATTTCATTGAGAGCTTGATGATCATTCAGTTGCTGCACCAAGGACTTTAAAGAAACACAAGCAGGTGTGCTTGTACTTGCTGGAGAATCCAAGAAAGAAGGAGTCCGTGTTCTCGGAGCTTGCACGTGGTCGTGTCAGTAAGTTTCTACTGGTGGGTAGCAATAGGATGTTAGTGGTCTAAGTCGCTATTGTAAAACTTCGATTCTTTCATAGTGGATTCAAGTTTACCTTAAGAATAGCTAAGTTAAATCCTCCCCAGGTTTTTACCGGTTTGGTTTCCTGGGTCATCATATCATTGTGTTATTTATATTTCTATTGCTATGCATGATATGATTGTTTGATTGTGATAACCTAGATCTGGAATTCGAACTAAGGAAAAACTTGGTTAATTAACTAGGTTAATCCAATTGTGTTTTAAGGGGTCTAAAAACATACAAGTGGTATCAGAGCAAGTAGCTCTCTTGTTGTTGATCTTTTGATCTCTGAGCTGATCCTTGACCCCTATTGTCATGGATAATTTGAAGTGTCTTTCTGATCATGTTTCTGCTCATGCTTCTGTTGATTTTATTGATGCCTGTGAAACTCTTCGTAAGGAATTATTGAAATCTATGAAAATTGCTAAGAAATTCAAGGAAGAGTTAAAATTAGCTAATCTTGAAAAAGAGAAATTGGTTGTTAGATTAGATGAATCAAATAAAAAGAATGAACTTTTGAGAAATCAAATTTCCTCTCAAGATGAGAAGATGAAAAGCTTGGAACAAGAGTTAGTTGAATCTATAGCTAAAATTGAAAATTTAACTAGTACCAAGCCTGCTGTTGATAACAGAAGTGTTTCTGTTTCTCTTAAGCCTAAAAATGAGAAAGTTTATATCCCTCCTTTTAAGAGGAATAATAAAGAAATGGCTTATTTTGCTAGGTTAGACAAAGGTAAAAGTTCTAATGTAGATGCTGAACTTTCTAAACCTAAGTCTAAACCTACTGATAGAGAGCATAATAAATTTGTTTTTGTGCCTACTTGTCACATTTGTGGTGTTGTTGGTCATATTAAACCAAATTGTTCTTTGTTGAGGCAAAAACCAAAAGCTGAGACTAGATTTGTTGTTAGGAATACTGATGTTCCTAAATTTGTTCCTGTTTGTCACTTTTGTGGTGTCTCCAGTCACATTCGTCCTAATTGTTATAAACTGAAATTTAAGCATTCTGTGTTTCAATCTAGGATATGTGTTGATATTTCTCCTGCCATAAGTCCATATAAATTTTTTCATATTTTTTTGAAAAATTTGAGCTTGTTGTCTTGTGAAAGGAATTTGCAGGATTTCAGTCTTTTTTAGAAGATTGGTGTAATCCCTTAAATACACTTTGCTTCTCATGGATTTTCACCTACAAAGCCGAAGACTCGTGCTATATGGGTGAGAAAAGATTCTTCCAGGTGAGTGTTGCTGACTTGTCCCTGATTTAATTCTTTCAATTGTTTGTGGACATGTTTTGTTTTTTTGTTTTTGGTTGTTTTTTTTTTTTTTTTAATCCAAAAAACATTGAAAATTTTCAAAAAGACAAAAATATTTTATTTTTGTATCTTGTTTTATTTTTCTTGAGGATTACATGAATTATGATATCTGTCTCTTGATTTAGAATATGCTTGACATTGTGGAGAAACTTGAATAGTAAGTGTTATATAAGTGCTAAGCTTTTTCTGATTTTGTGTGAGTATGTACTAGTTTGTACATTGTATTTCATATCAGCCTCAGCAGACTTGAAATTGTCAGAATCAGTGTGAGAACGTTTTGTGGATTTCTTGGTCGCAGATTGTTTGGTAGGAGACATCTGCACAAATATCATAGAGAACAAAACACAAAAACTAGTGCATAGACATGAAGACAAAACACAAAACTTGATTAGATTCAAGTTAATTCAAAACAAAAGTAAAACACCTTAAAAATAGAGCATAACCAACTCAAAACAGAGTAAATAAGCTCAAACAACATGCTAAAGATGTTTAACCATGTAAACAAAAACAAAATGCATGAAGTGAATCACTGTGCATGTGTGTGTCTGTGCTAAGCATGTGCTGATGCATGTGTGTGCAACATAAGATGCATGAGGTGTGCAGCATGAGATGCATGTGATGAGCCTAGTGTGTACAACATAGGCAAAGTGTGTGAAACACATAGGCAGTGACCAAAACAGGTGAAACAGAGTCAAGCAAGTGTAAACCCAGAAACTGGAATTCACTTGAATCCAATTTAGCACAAAAATGTCACTAGGACATTTAGTCAAGCACTTGACATACTATGATGCACAACTGATGTGAAGAATGCATGAACAAATTGGAAAATGCCTCAATACACACTTAAAATACCTCAAGGGGCCAACATAGATGCACAAACAACAAATGAGACTCAGCCCAATCAAAGATTTTGAAGAAAAATTGCACAATCATATAAATCCCAACCCATTTTTGAAAAACCCCAATTTTGAAAACCCTAAGCTAAAATCTGCAAAATTGAAGGAAAAATGAAAGCAATGTGTAGAAAAACATACCTTGAAGTGATTTTGCAAAGATTTTTGCTTGAAAATGATGGGGTTTAAGTGAAAGATGATTTTGGGTTGAGAAGGGTTCGAAGAGAGGCAGTGCGAGGGAAAGTCTAAGTGTTTGAAAAACTATCACATCTACATTATAAAACTGAAAACACGCGTTTTTCGCGGGTTAGGCAGTAGAGAGCCAGTCGTGAGACAACCACGAAAATGACCACTGAAGCTAAAAAAGCTTTCGCGAGAAGCTATTGTTCACTAAACAGTCACGATACAGTCACAAGACTTTTTGTATGAAATTGAAAACTTTCCAAATTTTGCCTAAATCCATTTCGCGAGAAAAGGTTAGTTGCAAAATACGCGCGAGACAGTCATGAGACTCTGTATGAATTGACAAAACTTTATTTCCCTTTAGCACATTTCACAGGAAGCTCTAAGTCGCGAGCTTTTCGCGAAACCACCTCTAAACTAGTCTAAACTAGTTTTTGGAGAAAAACACAAAAATGCATTTTGAACAAAAACGAAAAACACGAAAGTATAAAATCACTTTCAAAAACATATAAAACACTCAAAAATCTTTTTGGGTTTGATCAGCAAGTATTTGAGCATACACATCACATTTGAACATGTACAATCACACAAATGAGATAAACATTATCTGAACAAAGTCTTGTGTGTTGTGTGTGAGTATCAAATGTGGAATAGTCCATAGACCAGAGTGAGGCTTCAATGATCAATTCAATCAAGTCATACATAACTAGTACTAAATCAATTGGACTATCTCAATTATAGAAATGAACATATATGACCTCCCACAAGAGAATGATTACAAAACTTAGAAGTCTTTCATTTGGCTTCTACATAAATCATAACAATAGATCCTTTTTGGATTATACATCTCTTTTTGAGATCGGTGCTTGAAATTTTTGATATTTCAACATGTAGAGTTAGCCTTTGGCTTTTTGAGCACCATATATTTTAATACAAAAGTCGCTTTCCCTTTTTCCTAGTCAAATACTAGTATGAGTGACAGGCTTTTACAGCTCATTATCTCTTTTCATTTGGAGATTTACATTTGGAGAGTTCTATAGCAAAAACATATATATAAAATGGGAAAAGATATAGGCACAAGCCTATGCATGTGTAAAGACCATCAAGACTATTGACCAATCATTCATGACAAGCTTGAAGATCTATTTACAACAATCACACATAGATTTCAAGATTTCTCCCACACAAATAAATGTGCATACATAACAAGCTAGGCTCGTAAATGCACTATGCCATTAGTAAGAAGGTACTAGGCCAAACTCACATGTGATTCACATAAAAACAAGTGATCAAACTTTTTGAATATTTTTCAATTTTTATGGGTTTTTGGACACACTCAAAAACAAAGAAAAAAAAAGATCAATAACAACAAGTAAAAGCAAAAACTTGTATAAGAAACGTGATATACAAACAAAAAGCAATGGCATGAACCTATGATCCTAAGCATTGGAAGTATTGATGCATGGACATAGGATATTATCATGCATGAGTACCCCTCTTCACCCACACGTCACGTGCATTTAGGGTGATATCCCTATAGGATTGGGTACGTGAATTGTGACCTTCAAACCTGCTGTTGAAGTTTTCCAAACATGTGGTGAGCACCTCAATCATCTTCTTTACATCCATCACATCGTAATCTCCATTTTGACTTCTTGGTTGCCCAATGGCCCAATTCCTCTTGTCATCTCTTGGTCCTCTTGACCTTTGATCCCTAGCATTATTCAATGGTCTTAGCTTATGACAATTAGGTCTGGTGTGTCCTTAAAGTCCACAATGATGGCGTACATGGTTCGTCCTCGAACCTCTTTGTGATTTTGAAGGTGATCTCCCTTTGGCTTCAAAACTAATCGTTGATTGGTTACAAGGCTTGTTCAACACCCTTTGGTTAGCCACAATCTTCTTTTTCTCAATCTTAGCCTTCTCCACAGTAGGGGCAACTACAACTAGCTCTTTGGCCTTCACAAACTTCACTTCTTTGGAGATATTCACAGCTGAACTACTTTCTCCGGTGTATCCCAATCCAGTTTTGTCGGAGAAAGGTTTTTAATGAGAAAGGACTTCATCAAGCTTCTTGGAGGAGACTCGCTCAACTTTAGCATTGGCTTGAACCACTTCAAGCTCAAGAAATTTCACCTTTGTGTAAGCCTCGGTTAACTCACCATTCAACATCTCAATCTCACACTTGGCCTCCTTCTATCTTACTAGGAGACTTCTATAGTCCTCCTCTGCTTTCTTCATCTTCTTCACTGCCACCTTGGCCAACCTTGCATACTTTCTTGACTTCTCAAGTAAAGAGTTGTAATTCTCTCAAAGACCGGCTGTATCTTCATCTACTTCAGCATCTGATTCTTCTACAATTCCCATGGATTCCTCATCACTATGCTCCCCAAGTTCTTGCACAAGCAAATTCAAGTCCTCTAAAGATTCAACATGAGCAATAGTCATAAATGCTGAGAAATTCCCTTCTTCATCAAAGCTATCCTCTGAATCTGAATTGGAAGAGTCCGAATCACTGAGAGTTGTGGCATATGCCTTTCCCTTCATTCTCAAATACTTAGGACATTCTCTCTTAACATATCCATGTCCATTGCACTCGAAGCAAGTGATTCCTTGAGTAGATTGAGGCTTTTTCTCATCTTTCTTCCTGAATTCCTTCCTATCACCCTTGTGAGATGAAAACTTCCCTTTGTTGAAAGGATTCCCATTGTTCTTCATCTTTAGAAACTTTCGAAAATTCTTTGCAAGGAATGATACTTTCTTCTCCACATCATCCTCTTCGAAGGAGTTGTCCATTCTCTCGGTGATGGTTTTAAGAGCAAGTGATTTACTCGATTTATGAGAAGGCAGTCCCAATTCATATGTTTGGAGAGATCCAATTAGCTCTTGGATTTTGATCTCATCCAAGTCTTTACTCTTGTATGTTTTTAGACCCCTTAAAACACAATTGGATTAACCTAGTTAATTAGCCAAGTTATTACTTAGTCCAAATTCCAGATCTAGGTTATCACAATCAAACAATCATATCATGCATAGCAGCAGAAATATAAATAACACAATGATATGATGACCTAGGAAACCAAACCTGTAAAAACCTAGGGAGGATTTAACCTAGCTATCCTCAAGGTAAACCTGAATCCACTATGAAAGAATCGAAGTTTTACAATAGGACTTAGACCACTAACATCCTATTGCTACCCACTAGTAGAAACTTACTGACACGACCACATGCAAGCTTCGAGACCACAAACTCCTTCTTTCTTGGATTCTCCAGCAAGTACAAGCACACCCGCTTGTGTTTCTTTATACTCCTATGGCAGCAACTGAATGATCATCAAGCTTTTGAAGAAATCTCCTTCTTGATAATCCTAATCTTGTGTAAAGGAAAGCTCCTCACAGATCTCACAAGAGATTTACACAAACCGCAATATGAGCAACATCTAAAACGTGGCTAGGGTTTGCCTTATATACCTAGGGCAAAAACATATAACCCTAAATATTTTAATGAATTAGGACTGAGTTGGAATTCTGCAGAAAAATGCATTTTGCCCGATTTTCGATTGATCGAGCCAAAGCTTCGATCGATCGAGCCAAGCCAAAATGCACTATCAATTCTACATTAGCTCGAATCCAACTTTACATAAAAGACACAACTTTAAGCAAGTCTAAACAAGACTAATTAACCTGTTTTGATCATGGTTTGCCAACAATACACATTAGAGTTCTAAATACATTAGTTACTAAGTCTTTAGAACCTAACAAACTCCTTTTTTGGCAATTCGTGACAAAACACAACTAAAAGCTCAAAGTTTACAAAGAAAATCCCTTTACAAAAAAAATGCTCATTATAACAAATCCAATCCTAACTACTATCCATCAGTTGCAAGTATAGATAGCAGCTCAATTGAATCAACCTATATATTTCCTGAAGCACTAAACAAAACGCATAAACGTATGTGTGGAAAATACAAGTAAACAAAGTAAGTTCTTGATTTCACTCAACACAAAATAAAGACATATATCAATGAATAGCTCATAAATATAAATCAATAAGCAGTGAAACAAGAAACATATGAAACAAAAAAATATATATCGCCCTCGAACATGAATAGCCCAACAAAAATACAAAGTGAAGCACCTAGATGCAATCTAATCTCCACAAGCTCCAACAAACAAAAAACTCTTCCCCTGAAAACAAAAACCTTTACAAGTGTCTCAAATCCCTAAATGTACTCCCCCTTTTTGTGACGGAATGCCAAAGGGCAATCAAAATCCATCATCAAAAGGAGGTGGCGGCGAGGATCGTCGAAACTGTGCCAACTCTGCTCGCAAGGCACGGATCTCATCGAGCACGTCCACCAAAATCTGTCCATGAGCCGCCTGAACGGTCAAGACATGATCCAACGTACGTCGAATGTCTGAATCATCCGAAGTAGTCGGTGGAGGAACATTAGCATTAGCAGCATTACCACCAGATGCCTCAGCTGTATCAGCACCTGTAGAAGAGGGAGGAGGGGGTACAGCACCAAAAGACTCACCTCTAGGATGCGTAGAGCCAACTCTCAAATGAGCAGCCCTCTGCCTAAGAAAGGTGGCACCTATGGGAGCCATAACATGAACGGGCTCACCAGCAAGGAAATCAACTAAACCGAGAAACAACAAAATCCCATGAATGAAAATAGGATGGATAAGAGCATGAGCGATGGCAGAACTCCTATAAAATTCGTTCAAAAAACAAAGAACCAGATGAGGAAAATTAATAGACACACCAGAAACAAAGGCATACAAAAACACACATCGCTCAAGAGGGATGGTATGAAGATGAGAAATAGGCCATAAAGAATGACACGGTATCCTAAAGAAAAGATAGGTAGTCTCAGTAAGCTGAACAGACGTGATCCAAGGATCAGAACCCCACTGGATAGAAGACCCAGTGATGTATGACATAACGTCATCAAGGCGTGGAGACTCCTCATAAGGATAGACAAACTCCCTAACGACCGGAACCCCAGGAGCTTTAGCCACTACCCTAGGGGTAATGGTGAACTCAACACCTAGTATCCAACTCCTAACAAGGGTGTTGGAATTATATACGTGGCAAGATAGATTCAAGAAGAACTCTCTACTCAGGGCAGTCGGGGGTGGATGATCTACCTCTAACAAAGACAACCAGCCTCTACTCTCAAAGTTTGCCCTAACGGTAGGATCAACCTTATCTAACACAACAGAACGCTCAGCCCAAATCTTTTTTTTACAGTTCAGCTTCTCAAAAACCTCTTTACTTTTGTCATTCCGAAACAACTCACTCCTAAAGGGAGACTCAGAGGAAGTGGAGAGTGTCCTATGGGCTCTAGTCTTCCTAGGCATGGTGCTAGGATAAGGACAAAGACACAAAGCTGAATAAAAGAAAAACCAAGGGCAGACTGCAAGTTATCACAAAAAAAATATAGAACAAAAAAAGCTATATGATGCATGAACAGTTAAATGTCATGATACATGCTCTAATGCAGTGAAATTAAGTTTAATTTGAAGTACAAATTCACAAAATTGGCTTGAGCATAGAGTTTCTAACAAAAACCCCAAAAATTATAGAGAACCACTTGTTCAATTTGAAAAAATTTATCAATTGATCATCACACACAATAGAATACAGTTTATAATGATCAAATACATCAATCCAACAAGCCAATTTCATCAATTTGGACCTAATTGAACAAAATCCCCAATTCGGATACATACAAGCCCTAGAAATTTCAATTTCTCAAAATTCATCAAATTGATCAAATTAAACCATCAAGATCAAGTTTATGACATCCTAGAACAAAAACCCATTGATCAATTTCAAAAAAGTGGCTTGAATCATCAAAAACTCCAAATTTGAATAGTTCCGAAAATCCCAACAAAATGCATGAGTTATGTATGAAAACATGAAATAAAATGCAAAAGGAAGAGTATAATGGACTAACCGGCTTAGAGAGAGGAAAACCTTGCAAAACGAATGGACGAAAACGACAAAAAATTGAGATTGAGCCTTGACCGAGTCATATGGAAAGAGAAAAGTTAAAGAACTTTTTGAAAAAGTGTTTGACTGAACTGAAAATAAGTTTTTTTAAAAACTTCTCATACGATTTTCGATTGATCGAAATCTTAGATTCGATCGATTGAAACAAATAGAGGCTCACCTAAATTTTTTGAACCAAAAGCTTAAGATACATGTGAGGTGATATGTGAAAAGCAATCAACCACAAGGCCTACAAAATTCATCACATAGAGTTTGAAAGAGACTATCACCTAAAGAGTTACATCACATAACTCTCACATCTCCTAGATCATAAGCTTGCAATTATGTAAGTTTCTTGATTTTGCCTCATATTGTACACACAAATTTTAATTGTTTAGAAACTTATTAAAATAGCCAGGATAATTTACACACCAATTTTAGCATTTATTTGATTTAGCTTTAAGTCCAATAATGTACATACCAATTTTAGCATTTAAACCGAGGCTGCACCTTATGATCTTTTTGTGCATGTACTACACTTTCTCGAGCACAAAATCTTACGATATGCACTAAGGTGTTCATGATTGGCTAGTGAACAGTGGTGAGATGGTTATTTATGCCTTTCTCAAAAGGTTCAAGTCTGACAGTCAAAGACATGTGACTTTAAGATTAAGACAATGATCAAAACTATAAACATCTTTCCCATACAACATGCACTACAAAGCTTCAACTAGTAAAGTGCAATAAGTAAGTTCATCAAAGCTAAACAAAGTACAAAAGACATGTTATGTGAAAATAAATTGACCAACCTTGTTTTCAAAACCAAGAAAATAGTGCAAAACACAATTTGCTTCCTTTTTCTCCCTTTTTTTTTTATTTGAAAAAAATAAACAAAAACAACCTAGAATGAAATGCATGAATGTTATTCAATGCAAATCCTAAAAACAAAGAACAATGGTCACAAAGAATATAGCAATGAAGGACAAGGACCAAGAAAGTTAGGACAGATCAGGGACATAGAATCACACCAATTACTTGACGAAGTGTCTCAAACTTACTTCTATCAAGAGGTTTGGTGAGGATGTCAGCATTCTGTCATTCAGTAGGGATATACTCAAGACACAGGATCTTTCTTTCAACAAGATCACTAATGAAGTGATATATAATCTCTATATGCTTAGTCTTAGAATATTGAATAGAGTTCTTAGATATATCAATAGCACTAGAGTTATCACAATAAACAACTATGGTATCTTGGGATATCCCATAATCAGTCAAAACCTTTTTCATCCAAAGAAGCTGTGAGCAACAACTTCCAGCAGCAATATATTCTGCCTCTACAGTAGACAAAGACACAGAATTTTGCTTTTTACTCATCCAAGCAACAAGATTGGCTTCTACATAAAAACATCCACCAGTGGTGCTTTTTCTATCATCAACATTACTAGCCCAATTAGAATCAGAAAAACTAACAAGAGACAGATTATACTCTTTACTATAAAATAATCCATAATCACAAGTTCCACCAACATATTTAATGATTCTTTTTACATCATTCAAATGTGAAACTTTAGGATTAGATTGAAATCTAGAACAAACACCAACACTAAAGGCAATATCAGGCCGACTAGCAGTCAAATACAAAAGGCATCCAATCATACTTCTGTATAATGTAACATCAATAGACTCACCTAATAGATCATTTGTTAATTTTGCATTTGCATTCATTGGTATTCTAGCATGTGCAGCATTGTCCAGTCCAAATCTCTTGACTAGATTTCTTGTGGTTGGTTGATGTAGATTCCTAAGTCTGTTTGCTTAACCTGTAATCCCAAGAAATAAGTTAGTTCACCAACCATACTTATTTCGAATAAAGCCTTCATTTCATCTGTAAAAGAATGAACAAGAGAGTCATTAGTAGCACCAAAAACAATAACATTAAGATAAATTTGAGCTACAACAAAACTATTTTTATCCTTTCTTATGAAGAGAGTAGTGTCTGCAGATCCCCTTTTGAATCTATGCTCAGTGAGATATGCAATCAATCTATCATACCAAGGCCGTGGAGCTTGTTTCAAACCATACAAGGCTCTCTTTAACTTATACACATCATCCGGTCTGTAAGGATCAACAAAACCCTTCAGTTGTTCAACATATACCTCTTCTTGCAACATTCCATTTAAGAAAGCACTCTTAACAAACAAGCTACTCTAACACATATTCAAATAATCACAGCTGTAAAATGAAATGTAAAAGAGTAGGGAAGAAGAATGCAAACACAGATAACACATCGATGTGTTATTGAAGAGGAAACCGAAGACCTCGGCGAAAAACCTCTCCGCTGCCCTCCAAGCGGTAATCGATCCACTAGACAATCAGTTGGGATACATGAGTTAGCAAGAGACCCTCCAAGCCTAATCTACCCGCTGTACCTAAGCCCTCCAAGCTCCTACTCCAACAAGGCTTCTCGGAACCGTGTCTTGTCTAGCTCTCCGGATCACGCAACAAGCTCCATGTTGCATCTGCCATCCTTGGCTTCTTCCAATTCTTCCCAGCAGCACCAAAATCTCACTTGACACTCTGAAAGGGTGTGGTAAGTGTTTGGGCTATCAACCTCTCAATGGTATGGAAATGGAGAGGTATGAATTGAGGAAATCCACAAGTTTATGTGTAGAGATATAAGGGTATGATAATCTATAACTCTCAAGGCGTTTGGCTAGGGTTTTCTCTCAGAAGAACTCCTTAACATTTATGGGTAATGAGGGTATATATAGTGTGGGTACAGAAAGTGTGTATCAGATAGTACAGTCTGGCAGAACAGAATGTTTCGCGGGTGTCTCGCGGGAAGGCCTTACCCGCGAGATACTCGCGAAACACAGCTGTCTCCATCTATACTGACTCTTCACATTCCAGTCATGTGCAAGGCACATGCTTCACTTCACGAGATGCTTAGTCGCGAGATACCCGCGAGAAATCTTCTACCTTCAAGTGCTTGAATCTTCACACTCTCTCTCTCTATCACACAACCCTTACAATCAAATCCCAAAATAAATACAAGGTACAAAAGATTGAATATAATTACAATCAAATTTGGCACGAAATAAAAGCCAACTAAATATATAGTTGTAAATCACAACTTTACAAAAAGGATGGCCTACTCTCTAAGCAAAGAGTTGAAGCTTGATCTATTTTAAGGTTAATTCTATCTTTTGAATTTTCATTTGCTTTACACTTGATGAAAAATATTTTGGGGATCACAAATGAGTTGTCAATAGCATTACAAAAGAAAATTCAAGATATTGTAAATGCTATGACACTTATCAAAGTGTCTAAGCAGCGATTGCAGATGATAAGAGATGATGAATAGGAAGCTTTATTGACTAAAGTATCCTCATTTTTGTAGCAAGCATGATATTCCTATCTTGAACATGTATGAAATATTTGTAGTTGATGTGAGACCACGGCGCAATGCCCCACAAATTACAAATTTACATCACTATTGTGTTGATTTATTCTTTGAAGTCATAGATTTGCAACTTCAAGAGCTTAATAATCATTTTTTAGAGGCGACTACTGAGTTGCTACTTTGTATGGCTTACTTGAATCCAAGCAATTCGTTTTTGTCTTTTGACATAAAAAAATTGACCTATTTTGCAAAGAATCCATCTGATTTTTCTAAGACAAATGTATTGGCACTTGGTAATCAATTTTAAACTTACATTGTTGATATGCACTCCAATGACAAGTTTTTAGAGCTTTAAGGAATTGGGGACCTTTGCTAGAAAGATGGTGGAGACAAATAAGGATGTTATATTTCCATTAGTATATTTGCTTGTAAAGTTAGTTTTGACCCTTCCTGTTGCGACTGTAACAGTGGAAAGAAGTTTTTCAGTAATGAAATATATCAAGAATTGTAAAGTTGTGATTTACAACTATTTTGTATTGGTTTTAATTCCGTGCCAAATTTGATTGTAATTATGTTCAATTTTATATATCCTATATTTTATGTGAGATTTCTTTGTAAGGGTTGTGTGTGAGAGAGAGTGTGAAGACTCAAGGCAAAGTGAAAAGCAAAAAAGTTTTCGCAGGTAGCTCACGAGAAGCCTTCCTGTGAAGTGAAGCATGTGCTCAGCATATGACTGGAATGCAAAGAGTCATAACAGATGGTGACAACTGATTTTCGCAAGTGTCTCGCAGGTAAAGCCTTCTTGCTAGATACCCGCGAAACATTCAATTTTGCCAATTTGTCATATCTGATACACCAAGTCTCTACACACACTATATATAACTACATTACCTACATATTGAGAGGAGTGCTTTTCAAAGAGAGAACCCTAGCCACAACCTTTGAGAGTTAGAGATTATTATATCCACAATCCTCTACACAATCCATTGTGGTTTTCCTCAACTCCTACCTCTCCATTTCCAAATTGTCGAGAGGTTGATAGCCCAAACACTTACCACACCAATTATGAGTGTAAAGTGAGGTTTTGGTGCTACTGGGAAGTATTGGAAGAAGCCATTTGTTTGGTGGATGCAATCGGGCTGAATTACATGATCCGGAGAGCTAAAGAAGACAAGGCTTGGCGAAGTCAGTTGGTAGTAGGAGCTTGAATGTCTCGAGTACATGGGTTAGACTAGGATTAAAGGGTCTTTTTTTATTCGTTTACTCCAACTTATTCTTTAGTGGATCGATTTACCGCTTGGAGGGCGGCGAAGAGGTTTTTCGCCGAGTTCTTCGGTTTCCTCTTCGATAACACATCGGTGTGTTATCTTGTGTTTGTATTCTTCTTCCCTACTCTTTTAGCTTTCATTTTACTGCTGTGATTTGATGAATATGGCTTAGAGTAGTTATTTTGTTTGTTTGCTCGCATTTACTCTATTCCGCACTTAGGTTAAGTTAGAGTAAAATCAACCGAACCGCAATTTTAATTTGGGGGTCTAAACAGCTCTTGTGTTTTCACACAAATTCGAGCTTTCAAGAATGAACTGCGCAATCGAATGGGGGATTAGTGGATGAATGATTGTTTGACTATGTACATTAAAAAAAGATATAACGCGTAGGATTGATAATGAATCTATCATGCACCAGTTTCAAAATATGAAACCTCGTAGAAGACAATTGTAGAATTTCAATTTTTTTTTTTTGTGACATTGATATATTATAGTCTCTTTTGTTTTAGAATTTATATAATTTATGTTTCTTATTGATTCCCCTGGACAAAAATCCTAGAGCCGCCCCTATCTATGTTCAGCTTCTTCTTCAGTCACTGCTTCTTCTTCGACAGTATTCTTTTTGTTCCCTTTATGAATCTGATACAACTTGAATAAATAAATAAATGATTTTTTTTAAGAAAATAAATAAATCAATAAATGATTGGTGGTTGGAATAGCGGAGTAATGTAAATGAACAACGACAAGAGCCACACCAAAACTTTTAGGGTATTAGTATTATCATTGTTATAATTTTCCTTTTCAATTCATAGTTGATTTCTTGATGAAAAGAATCATATTGGTAAAAATTCTGCAAGATCTGAATAGCCCGAATTAATAACCATCAATTTAACGCTTCAGATTAAGTTACAATTAGCCAAATAACTAATACATTTTCAGTTTCACTCAGCTTGCACTATATCTTTTGTTTTTGATGCAGGGACCAATTAGATATACAAATTTTTAATATATGTTAGTCACTCGGCTTGTATTTTGCTCATCTTCATTTTTGTTTAATTTTTTGAAAATAAGGGACATTAATTCGTCCAACATTAGAAAAGGAAAAGGATCCAAATTCTTCAAGTCAGTCCTGAAAATCAAATGCCCAGAAAGGGGACCAAAAAATAATCAATGCCCCAGATGATAAAAACTCAAGAACAAAATAACGATGAATCAAAATTGACATCAGCTAGAAGAGTTGTGGCTGAGAAAAGAAGGAGGGAGCTGCATTGAATGAGAGAGTTAAAGAAGAAGAAGGAGATGGGAGTGAGTTTGAAATAGAGAGAGTTTGATTGAGGGTTTTGTTAGGGCTGAGTTTGCATTTGAGTGATAGTGTTGAGAGAGTAGGAAGAAAAAATTAACTGTGTATGGGTAGGGTTTTTTGTTTGCGGCTGATTTCTACGTTTAGGCTCCTCTTGTAGTTGGGTTTTAATAAGAATCAAGTTTGTAATTTGTATTTGGTGGAAAAAAAAAGATTTATTATCTATATATATATATATATATATAACCGAAGCTTTTGAAGCTCCCACAATTTTCCACGTCAGCATTATTAAAAAAAAAAAAATTCTGATTTTTAAAAATCTGATAATACATCAAACCCAATAATACAAAAAGACTAAATTCTGATTTTCTATCTCCCATTCCCCTTCTCCTTCCCCATTCCACTTCTCTGTCATACAATACACGCCTCACAGTCAAACCTTCGCCGTCGTCCAAAAAATTCTCCGTCGTCCAAAACAAACCCTACAGCCAAAGCCCATCTCCATCATCCAAAGACCCATATTAGCTCCAACAAAACCCGATCCCATTCCCCTTCTCCGTCATCCAAAACGCCTCTGAAGTGATTCACTCCAATCGCAGATATAGGTCGGCCAAACCCCTTCTCCGTATCAGACCATTCTCTCTGTATTTCTCAATTAATCTATGAATAATATCTTTTCCTATTGTCTTTAATTAGATTTTTCTGTCAATTTAGGGATTTTGTCTTTAATTAGGTTTTTCTATCATTTTAGGGATTTTCACTTCCTAACCCTCGGGTGTGTTGGGTTTTGGCCTTCAACTGCAACTGAAGCCAGTCTCCTCTGTAAAGGAAGTCCAAACCCGAGGTAAGAATTTTGATTTGCTCTTCAATTGAAAACCTA
This sequence comes from Quercus lobata, assembly GCF_001633185.2. Classification (NCBI taxonomy): domain Eukaryota; kingdom Viridiplantae; phylum Streptophyta; class Magnoliopsida; order Fagales; family Fagaceae; genus Quercus; species Quercus lobata. Next base: position 62,468,706 of record NC_044907.1, on the reverse strand, counting down.
CCTGCCCAGTTATTCTTCCAATATACTGTTCTTTCTCCACTTCAATTGTTCATGGAATTTTGTTTGTGGTTGTGGGTGATTTGCTTCGGTGTTTTGGGTTGCTATGGCTGAATGGTTGGCCTTTGGTTTGCCGGCATTAAAAAATATATATTTTTTTTTTTTTAGATGGATTTGCTGGGCGGGGTAACAGACTAACAGTGGTGTTCATGGATTGCAATAAGGGTATCCTCATGCCCAATTTTTTTGTTTTATGTATTGAATATAAATTGGATTTTCTGGATGAAGCCCGAAATTGGTGGTATATCAATTTTCTGTCAATAAGTTTTTAATTTCTAGATTAGATTATTCTAATTTTTTTTTCGAGTTCTTTTGTTTCAGCACCTATACACCTCCAAGAATCCAGTTTTGGTCTGTACAAAACACCCGTATCTTGAATGTGTTTGGCTTTTGATTAGGAAGCTTCTATACAAAAAAAAAAAAAAAAAAAAAAATTTAGATGGTTCTAATGTGAAATGAGTCTGCCATGATGATATGTTAGATAATTGATGCAGAATCTGTTTTATAACTTATATTTATGACAATGATGGTTAATATCTTAGACCTTGTTACCTGACCGGGGTGTAGTTATATGCAAAATGGGGTGCACTGACTTGACCTTTTTTGAAGGCTAGGTTATTTCTGTTAGCATGCTGGATTATTTTTATGTGTGTTGTTTCAAGTCCACCCTTTGGGAACTATGTAGGTATTTATGTGTGCTGTTATCTATATTTGTTGGTGGGAGTGAAACTGTGGAGCACTTTGGTTTACTAATCTCTTTAAATTGTGTTATTTTAATTCAAAACTTTTGAATAAGGTTCTAAATGATGTATTATAAATTTTTGGGTGTCAATGTCAATTAGTTACTATTTTGTTATATTAGATGTTACCCATAAGATAATTTTAGACTAGCTATGAGTTTTCCGTGTTTGAAAAACTGAATCTTTATCCAAATATACGGAGGCTTAAAAAGTAAAATTCCATTTTAAATTTGGGGATTTAAAAGGATTTAGTTTTTGGTATTTTGATCAATTGGTTTTGAATTACGTGATTGGGTTAGATTTTGTTTTAATTAAGGTTTTGATTTAGACTTATTATTCTTCATCTATTGTAATTTCAAAAGGTAGTTTATTCATTTGAATGAAATTGATACCTCTTTTTGGTTGTTTAATTGTTATGATAATGATTGATTTTGTTTATTTGTTTGGTGTTTTCAAGTTCCCAAAGCGGTTTATTTAGGCTATTATCAGATCGGCCTCAACCTCCGACTCATGGTTTGAATTTTTCACAAAGACAGTGCTCAATAAAGGCTAACACTGAGCCAAAATGTAATGATTTGATGGCCCCTAGTGAGTGCAAAAGTTTGAGTTTGAATTTTTTTTACGAAGACATTATCTTTTTCAATCATTTGTTATTATTTTAATGATTTAATTTAAAATAAATTTCTTAAACAACTTCATTTCAAGCAATATCATCCTTATTAGTTTATGTACTTTGATGACATGCTTCCTTATGCTCTAAAGAGTGAAGGAGATTGTGTATGGGGCTTGCAAAAAATATGATGGGGATGTGCAGAGTGATGTGTTAGCGTAAGATTTGTGTCTATATGAGAATAATTTGTGCTTGACATATTGTTCATTGTAGCTTTTGCTACTTTTGTTGTAAATGAATGGACCTAGGGTTGTATTTAAAATTTTGTTATTTAAGATCCATATGTTTTTTTTTTTTAAGGTATTGATATCTTGGATTTGTATAAAAATGTTTGCTTTCTTTGTAGGGTTTGGTGTTGTTGGCACACAAAAAGCTCATTAGGGAGAAGCTTCCAGAAGAGGCTGAACAAAACGTCAAGCAGGGGAGGCCAAGAGGGAATATTACTTGGTAACAAGTATTTCATACTGGACTGCATTGTTCAAGAGCTACTGTTGCATTAAGGTTGCATCAATTAAGTGCTACTGCATATTGAGACAAACAAATTTAATTCTATGCAACACTCAATCAAATTAAATCATTTTGAGTTCAAGCCTAAAGTAGACTTGGCAGTGTATGAAAATTGAGGAATAGATGTCTTGAATTGGTTGGATGAAAGTTTTTGAATTAGCAGAGTGAATGTGTTAGCAGATAAATATATGCAAAAACTTCTATTCACATTTCATATAAATCAAGATAAATGCATTCTGATTTCGAAGCCGATAAATTCTTTGTTCTTATTCTTCATATTTCTCTTCTAATCCAGGTTTAATTAACTTTCCTAGAAGCAAAATAGTTTCACTTTTCATAGACGCACACCATCTGTTTGATATAAAGCTTCCAAAGTATTTTCACAACCAGACAAACTTAATACCAATTCAAGCACTGGGATTTAATTTATGTGAGGGCATTGGATCAATTAAATTTTGGAAGTGAATAATTTTAGACTTAGCCATGTGCATTAGATTAATTAAATTTTGAAAGTGAATAATTTTAAACTTAGCCACATATCTATATCTTAAATTAATAAATAACTGAATTCTAATTTTAAAGTTTGAGTACTATACTATTGTTGCAGATTTGCATAAGCATGTACCAGAAAATGTTAATGGAGCTCTTCATTTCTCTATTAAGGTAAGTTTTTCATTTTTTTCATAAACAATATCAAAAGAAGTTCTTGAATGAATATTCCTTGGTATTGGATTTGGATTGTGAATTTTTGTATCATAATTGTTTTTATAGGTTGGTAGAATTGTGGGCCAATCTGTAAAACCAAGATTAGTGCTATTGCTAGGCCTTTGCTACCTAGCCTATGCTACTATGCAGAAGGTTGGATTTCATGGAGCACAGGATTGCCATTTCATATTCAGATTCACTTTGGTTTTCTTTATTTTACTTTATGTTTTCTAGCCCACCAATGAGCTTAAATATAATTTCAATCCATTGATATCGAACCATACTATTATATTGTTGTTTTGTTATGAAAGTCTAATATCTAGCAACAAGCTTCTTCTTCTTTTCCTATTATCCCATTGGTTATAAAAGTACATCATAAAGGTACAGATCAATGGAGATAAAAGATGATATTATATCATTTTTATGTTTAATTGATACAATGCATGCATATCCTCTAAAAAAAATTAGGTTTGAGCATTATCTTAGCAGGCTAAGACCTGCCAATTTAAAGTCTATATGTATTATTCTAGTTAGCTCATTAGCTCAAGTGAACAATGATGGACACAAACACATTATGGTTGTTGATTGTAATATATATTTATTTTCCTTTTGACATTGTGGTTGTTGATTGTAATATTTTTTTTTTATTTTCCTTTTCAAGTGTTAGGAAACTGGGAATTAATTTTGCCAAGTGAAGCGTACAATTTCTTTACCATAAACAGTCCATCTTGGCAAAGCTAATAACTCCCAAGGGGTAAAGTTTAGCTTTGAATGGTATTGGATTCAATTGAAATTTTCTCTCAACCTGTTCTTTATAATTATGTGGAGTCAAAGAATTAGTAGAGCTGATACATTGATTGTCTTGAATACTTTTTGGCCTTTATATGCGTGTCTTCCACATTCTTAATTCCTTTAGACTAGATTTTAGTATGAGTTTTGGAGTCCTAGAAAAAAAAGATATGTCTCATGAAAAAACATGTCATTGATGATGCAATTTATATAACTATTGATATCTATTTATAGGTATATATTGCAATATTTATGGTTTGAATTTATACAATAAATGTGGTTGCTCATTTCCATTATTGTTGCAACCCAAGATAGATTTCTACTTGTACTTCTTCTTTTTCTTTTCGCATTCATATATGTGATGTTTACAATTACTTGATTCCAAATAAATTTTTCCTTTTCAAACTTCATCCCATCTTAATAATTAGTAGTTAATGATTGTTAGTTTATTAGATTATTTGCTTATGTACAGTTTTTAAAAACATCACTTATGACTGTACTTTTGTCAACTTTCAACAATAACTTTTTCTTAATTAAATTCATAAAAACCATTGTGGGTTTTGTTTTTATATGTTTGTATAATGTTCTCTATCAGTTTATAAAGTTTGTTCATAAAAATTTTCTACAAATGAATTAATAGAGAGATTAGAGAATGAGTTGAAGCTTATGCAAGCATATGACCAAAAAGTTAGATTTTGTTAAATTTATTTGTTTTACTTATATGTAATAAAACAGAGGATTATGAGCATTAGAGATCTAATAGGATTATCAAATAGTCATAATATAATTGTAGGATAGCTTGTGTACCTGGAATTTGGTTCTCTACAATCCATCTATTAAGTTTGGTATTGGTCTTTATGACATTCAGAGAATCTTGATACCAGAATTTGTGTTAAGTTTCAATTTTAAGTGGAAGGTGAGCCTAACTTGATGCAAAATATGTATTCTTGCACGATCAATTTCCTTTGTACTTATTGTAGTGTGCATATATTGTAACTTTTGATATTCATTTTTAGACACAGGTTTATATATGGCTCAATTTCAAGAATTATGTGTCATTCCTATTTGGTGATCCTCTATTAAGCAAATTCAGCATATTGAGAATTTTACATCACTTCAAAAGGGTTAACATGTCATTGAAGTGAATATTATGTTCTTCAACATTTTGAGAGCATTTCCAAGCCTGAAGATAATTTAGAAAATGTTATTTTTAATGAAATCAACGATTTAGTAATCTTTCTCTAATTGTATTTATTACATTATTTATGATGAGAAAAGTGTATTTTTAAATGGCACTGTGAGATAAATTTATACTTTTGACCAAACTCATTATTATTATTATTATTATTATTATTATTATTATTATTATTATTATTAGATTAGAGAGCAAAGCGTATTTTTAATTTCTCATATTTAATAGCTTATCCGTGCATCGCACGGGTTGGTGACTAATTATTTATATAAGTATTCCTGACGTGGAAAATTGGGAGTTTCAAAGGTTTCGGTTTTATATATATATATATATATATATATATATATATATATAGATAATAATGTGTCTCTTCATCCCCAAAAAAGTGAGAGCAGGGTAGGATTTTTTATTTTATTTTTTTAAAATTTTTTTTTTTGGGAGAAAAACGGGGTAGGACTAGACTTTTTTTTTTTTGAGAACAAGGTAAGCGAAATTTTATTAAGGAAAAACAAACGAACTACAACGCAAAAACAAAAAACTAACTCAAGGAAGATCCGACTGGAAAACACCATCCACGTCATCGGGTAATTCTTCTACCCAAACCTCAAAATCTGCAGATAGAACTGCTTTTTTAGCTAAGCTATGAGCTAATCTATTCCCCTCCCGCCTAACATGTTGAAACTCACAGCTTCTTAAGACAGCTCCCAGACGCTTTGTCTCATCCACAATGTGACCAAATAGCAGAGGACAAAGACCACTACGACGCAAGGCCTGAATAACTGCCAGGCAATCACCTTCAACAATGACACTAAATAAACTCAGTTCCCCGGCGAAGACCACAGCCCTTCGCGCCGCCAGAGCTTCAGCCATCTCTATTGACTGCACCTGACCCAGATTCTGTCTAAGAGCTGCGATAACTTGACCATAATTATCCCGGCAAACCACTCCGATACCAGCCAGTCCTGAATCCTCACCAAACGCAGCATCAAAATTAACTTTGAAGCAGTCCACTAGCGGAGGAGACCAGCGCACCCTGTGCCGAGGAATAGGCGCGCCACACTCCTGAGAATTCACGTTCCAAAATTCATCCACCAATCGCTGGGCGTTGTCACCAAGTTCATGCAGCTTCCACGTTGACTGGTTTTCCCTTAACCGGTTGCGCCGCTGCCATATGCACCATGCCACAGTAGCGAACAACGACACCTTCCTAGCTGGCCCAGCACTGAAGACTTCCTCCAATAAGTCACAGAACGACCAACATTTCTTCTGCACCAGTGAGCGAAACTCCAGGAGCGACATCCACACCGACCTCGCCTGATCACACAACCATAAACAATGAATTATCGACTCCGTGTGATCTCCACAGCCATCACACTCTCCTCCAACTGGGATGTGCCGAGCCTGTAAATTCTGTTTTGTGGGCAACGCATCCTTCGCAGCATGCCAAATAAAGTGTCGAATCTTTGGAGGCACCTTCATCTTCCAAATTTTCTTCCAAACCAACCCGTTACTACCCAAAACTGATGAACTTGGCTGAAGATTTGATTCGGCTGAAACCAGCAAGCGGTATGCACTCCGCACACTATAATCCCCATCATTCGTCAACGGCCAAACTAAAGTATCCTCTGCCTCAGCTTCACACACCTGTATCCTTCGCACCAAATCTGCCTCCCATGGAATCAAACAATTGTCAAGACAACCCGGGTCCCAAACTCTAGTATCCGGATAGAACAGATCACACACCCGATGCACTGATAAATCAACTCTTGGGGAGATGATCTTGCTGTGATGAAGGTCAGGCAGCCACCTATGTCGCCACACATCAATTCGCTTCCCATCACCAACCCTCCAAATAGCCCCTTTATCAATGACTTCTCGTGCTTGTAGAATACTCCGCCATGCATAGGAACATTTTGGATGAACAGCCGCCTCAAGAATATTACCCTGCGGAAAATACTTGGCACTAAAAGCTTTAAAAAGAAGGGAGTCTCGATTATGGATAAAACGCCACACCTGTTTTGCTAGCAGTGCGTTATTGAATTTTTGGAAATCCCGAAAACCCATGCCACCAATTGATTTTGAAGAAACAAGAGAGCTCCATTTGACCCAGTGAATTTTCTTCCCACCACCATTACCCCACCAAAATTTACGGACCTTTGCCTCTATATCCTTACAAAGACTTACTGGAAGTTTGAACACACTCATTGAATAAACCGGGATAGATTGAACCACAGCCTTGATCATGATCTCTCGACCGGCTTGAGACAGCAGCTTTTCCTTCCACCCTTGCATAGCATATGGGCCAAGTCCGTAGGAAATAATTAACATTATAAGCATATAACGAAAATATTATACAAAGTTCACAAAATTACCTTAATGGACGCATACCCTGATAGGCTTTGGATCTTTTTTTTCTTGTCACTATTACTCAATTTATTATACAACTCATTTAGTGGAAAATTACATGTTGAAGTAGGCAAATTGAAGAATATTAATTATTTGTCATTGAAAATTATTTGTATTGTGAAATTCTAGCAAAAATTGGAAATCTGTTGAAATTAAAGTCCCTATACTTGCAAGGAAATTACTTTAAAGGGATCATGCCTTCGTCCATGGCTGCCTTGAAAAGTCTTGACTATTTACATGTTTCGTGAAACAGCTTCACTAGATTGATTCTTAAGGGTCTAGAAAAAATTAATTTAAAAATTAATTAAACCTTTCGTTCAATGATATTGAGGGTGAGCTACCAATAGGAGTTTTCATAAATGTTGGTGCAATATTAATGATTGGAAACAATAATCTTGATCAATACCTCATCTTAATGTTGGGCATTTGGGTTTTGCCAACAAGGTAAATGGGTTTGGGCATAATGTATTTGTTGGGCTCTTTGGGTTTTGCCAACAAGAGAAAAGAGTTTCTTGCCAAATTTGCTGAAATCATTGGTCACACAGATTATAATCATTGGAGATTATAATCTATGTGACCCACTAATTCTTCAGTGATGTAAATCTTTCGAATTAATGAAATACTACTATCTATCTTAAATTAAAAAAGAAAAAAAAAATCTAAAACTCATCATATTAAAATTGGGTTGTCCTAGTCAAGGATTTTTCCTTTTTCATGTCTATATATATATTATGATATTATCCGCACATATATTTCTACGTTTAATATATATATATATATATATATATATATATTGGAGAAGATTTCGTAGGTAAAAACTAAAGCTTTGAGAAAGTTTAACTTAACATTTTTTTTTTTTTTTTGAGAAATAATTACAATATACTGCTAACCCGTAGTTCAAACCCTTTTCCCCCTAGACTCCCAAGCACTTTGTACATGGAGAGGTGCCAATTCAGGTATAAGGCCTTTGGCAAGTTTAACTTAACATTAAAAACTCTAGAATGGTCTCAAGTCTACCATGCAACTATGTTAGAAGGTCTAGAATTCTGCCACGTGTCATTTTTCTTTTATTTATTTTTATAAAAACCCCCAATAAATATTTGAGTACCTATATATCTATTTGAATTATGATTCATATTAAATGTTATATTTTTAATTTATAAATTTGATTAAAGTAGTTATAAACATATTATATTTGAAAAAAAATTGATTATTTTCTCTACATTGGTATCTTAAATTAATTTGGATATTAAATATTTTTCACACGTACTTAATTATTCTTTACTATTTATAATTTTTTTTTTGAAAAAAATTATATTATTACATCTATTCTTTTTTTAAAAAACTAAAATCATATATAGTCTCTTGCATCACATGGGACAATTACAAGCTAGTCAAATATTTATATATATTAATAGACAAAGCTGAGAGAAAATCTAATTAGATTTTAATTGGATTCTCAATTTTGCAACCCGTGTCCTATTTAATTTTAATTTTTTTGTCAAGTGAATTATTGAGTGTAAAAATCAAAAAGTCCAAATCCAATTAGATTCTAAATTAGATTTTAATAGGAATCCAATTTTTCGCTACGGGTCCTTCTAAGTTTTTTTTTTTTTTTGGCAAATAAATTATTGAGTGCAAAAACCAAAGAGTCTAAAACCAATTAAATTCTAAATCATATATATATATATATAATAAGAAACCATTACATATTTTAGAAATGTATTGTTTAAAAAAAAAAAAAAGTTTAAGTTAATACCGTGTAAATTTGAATCCCTTTCTAAAAAAAATGTATAATTTGAATTATATAATTGTGATTTTTTTTAATTACACCTATGCATGTGCACGGACTACGTACTAGCTAAGAATAAGAATACGTGGTTCATAACATGGCTTACATGATAGCACAGAAGTCAAAGAAATAGGAAGAGAAAGAAGCTCTGCACCTAATTCAATTACCCAAGGAAAGGGTCAAAGAGACTCTTGAACTTTGGGTCATAAAAAAATATTCCTAATCTGATTTATAACTACCCTGGGTGGGCTAGATTGCGCCAGTTATTCTTATTATATTAGCAATGTTAACGTGTTATGATTTAAAATGGGATATAAATTTAGTGCCTTAGAGCCCTTTGGCACTTAAAGGTCTCTTGCATCACATGGGAGGATTACAGGCTAGTCAAATTAAAAAAGAAACCCAACAAAAACAAAAACAAAAACACCGTTAATAACACGATTTACATGATAGTTGATGAGACCAAAAAGTAACAGAACCATCATATGACATTGACGAACCCAAATATACGTTACTCATTCATGGCAAGCATTTATGTAAGAGAGTAACAGACGAAGCAACAGTAATAAAGAAGTAACTAATATCAGGAGATCGATTTGTAACGCATTAGCCATTACAAAAAAATGCGAAGATCCGTTGGACATTAAGGTTGAAATGAATATAAACAGAAAACAGAATGAAACCAAAAGGTACACACAATTCTCATCTCAAAAATTACTCTCAAGTTGAATTCTCTTACAATACATTCCAAGTGAATTCCTTTCTAACTTGATCATTGGAGGGTTTTTGGCAAACACCACACCAGTGTATTTCTTTCTTTCTATTTCATATCTCATTGCAGGTTTCTCTTAGGACAAATTCATCCCCTCGTCCATTTACATTGACGAGGAACTCGACTGTTGAATTAGGTGCAGTGAAGAGCTACTTTTTCTTCTTATTTCTTTTATTCAAAGTAAGGTTAAAACAGAATATGGAATATGAAAACTGAAACTTGTAAAATCTTACTTGAATAAAAACTTCTTCTTTGATAAAACTTGAAAGCAAACTTCTATTTGGTACAAGCTTTGAAAATAAAATTGTCTAAAGAGTTACAAGATTACAAAATAAAACTATCTTAGAAACTAAACGGTTACAAGGTTCTGTCTGAGGGAAGAGTTACAAGTTTACAAGAGAGGAAGTCTTTTTACAAGAGAGGAAGTCTTTTTGAAGGAGAGGGAAGGCTATTACAAAGTCTTTTCTAAAACTTGGAACTTTAGAAGCTTTTGGAATTTTAAAAGCCTGTCTTCTGTCTGCGTAGTCCGTCGCTTTTATAGATGTAATGAACCATGGTAAATTAACCTGAGTAGGTAAAGTTAACTCAAGTTAAACTGTCGGTAGGAACCATATATTTTGAGAATCAGAATCTGTCAAGATACTTTCTGTCGCCTGCAAGTGAACAGTAGCGACTCATTTGTCTTTATCTATCTAGACTGTCTTGGATTTGTTTGGAAGTGCACATAATATTCTGTCAAAATATCTTTCTGGATCTTTCTGTCTTGTGTGCTTGTGATCTATCATTAAAGGGTCTGTCATTTTGTCTTATCTGTCATATGTCATAAGGGTCTTGAGAATCTTGGAATGCTTCTGGGTGAGTCTTGTAGTTTGGAGAGAAGGATTTCATTACTATGTCATCTTCATCATCTGATATCTATGATGCAACTTCAAGCAGTTGCTTTTTAAGCTATCTTTTGTCTAAGACGGAGACAAGCTGGCATTGGACTTGACTATTTTCTATAATGAAATTAGAATTTTCTGTCTGGGAGGAAGAGGTCTTTTCTGTAATTCTTGGCAAATATGATCAAAATTAAACTTATTCCATCATTTTAATTTAAACTTTCTAGTAAGCATGGGAAAAGGATATTGGGGATGCTTTTCTATCTTGTATTCCCATCTGATGATCCATGGGAGATTTGGAAACCTGTAAAAGAATTGCAAAAATGTGGGAAATCTTTAAGATGCGGTATGCTCGGTTCTTTCTTGAAAATTTCATAGGCTTTAAGGAGATCAGGAGGTAGGAACATAACTTCAGGACCATAAGAATTCCACCAGTCAATGAACCATCTTGGTATCATCATGTCTTTCTTTCTATACATATCAAATCAGAAAAACCAAGTATGTCTGTAAATATTGTTTTGGAATGAAAGGAATCTGTCCAACGCTTCCATATAGTCATAATAATTATAGAACTGAGGCTCAAAGGTTTGGGAAAAGTTCCTGGTGATCCAAGGCTGTGCCCTCCATTAGGAGGGAGTGAGAATCTGTTTTATGACTACTTTAGAGTAACCAACTCTGTTTGGGTCTTGGAAGCAAGGCATATGTGTAACCAAGATTGAGTCTATGTCGACTAAAATAAACTCATAAAATGTCTGGGTCTTTAATGTTTCTGTCTTAGGGTGTTCCCATCCTAGGGGTAAAAGCTGACTGACTAGTGAGAGGGGATTTGTAATGTGCTAGTATTCTCTTTCAATCCATAAAATAAAATTCCAGGAATCTTTCGAGAGTTCAACACTGTGATCTTCTTTTAGGGCTTGGGCTGGGGTTTGAGAGGTAGAGGGTCTGTCCTTTGATTGGTTAGAGGAAGAGGGAGAGGTTAAAGGGGGAAAAGAAGATGCAATTATGTTAAATGGTGTTTTTAAGGGAGGAGGAGGAGTTGAGGGCATGGCATAAGACTGCTTAGTTGTTGGAGTGGAGTTTGGGGAAAGTGGTTGGAAAGGGTTCGGGCTACAAGGTAATAGGGTTTGTCTGAAGAGAAACTTGGTGAGTTGAATGAAGGACAAGGGAGAAATATGCTAGGGGGAGGAAGGATAGGTGGAGCAGCATAAGACTGTCTAGTTTTGGGTTTTGGGAAATTGTTCTTATCTGCAGGGGAGTTCATCTTCCCTATAGAAATTCACGAGTTAATAAATCAGGAATAGAATTAGATTCTCCTTTAATATATTCAATATCAAAGTCAAAAACACTTAAAATAGCCTGCCATCTTGCAAAACTTTGTTTGGAAACAAGATTTTGAACATCTTTCTGTAAAACTTCCTTAGCACTTTTACAATCAACTCTGATTAAAAACTTTTGATTAAAAAGGCCATTTTGGAATTTTGAAACACATAATATAATGGATAAAATTTATTTCTTAATAATGTTGTAATTCTGCTGGGTAGCTATCCAAGAGCCAGAATGGAATCTCACAATCTATTCTCTATTATCATTTTTTGCTACTTGTTTTAGAATTCCACCATAGCCTATGTTAGAAGCATCTGTCTCAACGATTTTGAAAGTATTAGGGGAAGGAATAACAAAACAAGGAAGTTGCTTAACATATTTTTTTATCTATCTAACTATCATAGTGTGTTTTTCTATCCATGGAGGAGAATTTTTCTCTAGCCTTTTATATAAAGGTCTACATTGGTAGGTTCTAAAAGTTTAGAACAATTAGCAAATCGTGAACACACAAGAACATACAAGCTGCAGAAAGAAGATTTCAGAACTTTCCTGGTTCAATTGATAGAAGAACAGGCTCGACCGATCGAAAGTCGTATCTACAGAATTTTAATTAAGCCCAAACAACAGTTCAAGCCCATTAAGGATTAGGGTTTTTGATCTACTTCTCCCACTATATAAAGGAAACCCTAAGAAAGTTTTTTATAAGGCTTTTTAGAGAGAGAAGAGTGTGCCTCTTTTGTATTTAGGGTTTTGTACCTAAAAAGCTCTCTCATATTTTCTACCGGTGTTATTACTTGAAGAATCTCAAGATCCGGTGTTGTAGAAGTTGTTGCCTTCTCTAGTCATCAAAGGTGCTGATGATCTAAACCTTCAAGGGTGGTCTTGGAGTCACAAAAAAGAGATTTTGTGTTGCTAAACATTTGAGTGTGATCTCAAAGTCACAAATGTGGGTGTTTGTGTTTTTGCAAAGGCTAAGAAAGAAGTAGTCCATGGACTTGGAGCTATCATGGGGTCGTGGTAGTAAGTTTCCTACTCGAGGTAGCAATTGGATGTTAGTGGTCTAAGTTGCTATTATGTAAACTTCAATTCTTTCATAGTGAATTTGCTTTTTACCTTGAGGATAGCTAAGTTAAATCCTCCCCAGGTTTTTTACCGGTTTGGTTTTCCTAGGTTACCATATCGTTGTGTTCTTTATTTTTCGCACTTGTCAATGATATGATATATGTGTGTTAACCTAGATTTGCATAATTTACCTAAGTTAATCACTTGGCTAAATAACTAGGTTAATTTGGTTGTGTTTTAAGGGGTCTGAAAACAAACATACATATCTTTCTTAATCCTTGAAAATAGTCTGAAACATAATTTAGACTGCCAAGAAATCTTTGTAATTGATTTTTATCTTTTATTTCATCTGGGAATTTATCTGCAAATTGAATAGCTCTGTCAATGGGGATTAAAGTTCCCCTGTAAATATTATAGCCTAAAAATCGGATTTTATCTTTGAAAAAATTTATCTTGGTAGCTGATACAACTAATCCATTATGTTTAATTACTTTAACAAATATATCTAAATGTTTCCAATGGTTATCAATTGTTTTGGAAAAAATTAAAACATCATCTATATAAACAATTGAAAAGTCTGTGAAAGGTGTAAATATATCATTCATTATATTTTGAAATTCACTAGGTGCATTTTTTAAACCAAAATGCATGACATTTCACTCATAATGACCAAAAGGAACTGTAAAAGCAATTTTATATCTATCCTTCTCATCTATTTGTATTTGCAAAAATCCACTTTTCATATCAAACTTAGAAAATATGGTTGCTTCATGAAGTCTGTCAAGTAAATCTTTCTTATTAGGAATAGGATATCTTATCCATTGTAGTACCTTATTTAAAGGTTTATAATTTATAACTAATCTTGGAACTCCTTGTTCCAGTTCTGCCTATTTATTAACATAAAAAGCAACACAACTCCAAGGGGACTTACTTTTCCTAATTAATCCTTTATTTAAAATATCTTCAATTTCTTTTTCACAATGTTCTAATAATTCATTATTCATTTGTATTGGTCTAGCCTTAGTAGGTATCTGTCTTTCATTAAAGTCTTTTTCATAAGGTAATTGTACTATATGTCGATGCCTATGCCAAAAAGTAGTAGGGAGATTAGAACAAATTTTTGTCTCAATTTGTTTTCTGGATACTTCTATTTTATGATTTAATATGGGATCTATCAATTGATCAGTAATTTTTTCATATATTATTTCTGACTTTAAGAATAATAAATGTCTGTTTTTCCTGTAAATTCTTTCTTTATCAATTTCTTTTATTATGGAAATATTATCTAGTGAATAGATTTCTTTTGGGATGGGTGGTAAAATGAATTTAAAAAATATATCTTTTCCTAACACATTAGTTTTAATTCCTTTGGCTGTTGTTATGAAGGGATAAAGTAAGGCCATAGAGGGATTTCCTAAAATAATCTTAGAAGAAAGGTCTTTTAATTAAAATGAAAACAGTTTCAAAACATACTCCATCATTACATATATGAACATTTGGTATTTTGTAATTAATTATGAGATTTTCACCATTAGCCCGAGTTAATCTTTCAGATGATTTTTCATAATACCTTAAGGATATTAATCCTTCTTGTATACAATTCATATTAGTACCTAAGTCTATTAAAGCAATTTCTGTCAAAGAGAATTCTTTATTAATTAGTAAAGTAATTTCTATATGCCATTTTTGGAAAATTACTCTGTCAATTAAACTCAAGAAATTCTATCTATTGCCATCATCTTTTTCTAATAAAGGTGGGTCTGTCATGGGTTTAGAAAATTCTTTTAAATCTATTATTTCTGCAACATTTTGTTCATCTATTTTTGTGGAATTATCTTCTTTAATTTCTTTAATTTCTTGTTTTATCATTTTTTCTTCTGTCATTAAGTCTTGTAGAGTTACTGGTTTTATATCGACGCCATCTTGTTTCTTTTTTGTCTTTTCTATCTTATCTTTTTTGTTAAGGACATATTTTGTGTAATTGGCTAATCCTTTGACAAAACGCACTTTCCTTGTAATTGGGTAAATCTAGGATGTATTTAACACTTCAAGGAACAAGAGTTCAAGTCCAGTATTGAAACCATGCAAATCTGTCCAAGAAACAAGTGAAGAAGTGCTGATTTTTTAAAGCTCAATAGCTTCTCGACACCTCTCAACAGCTAGGCTATCCGTCAAGCTCTTCAGTTGATTGTTATTGCAATCTCGACACCTTTCGATAGCTAGGTGGATCGATCGAGAAATCTCCAGTCTCCTCGATAGCTGTATCTGTCAAAGTTTAAAGCTCAACACCTCCTCGACACCTCTCGATCGATCGAGGTTACAGGAATTCAGATTTTCAGATCTAATTTTTGATCCATGCTAACATGTATGTGTAGGGTTTCTTTTCTCACAACCCTAGACCTATATAAGGCTTATTTTAGAGGCCGTCACATAAGAGAATACAAGGAGAACATATGCAAAAGGTGACCGATGCCTTATTCTCTCTGAAAGAAGCTACTATGTCTTTGCGCCTTAGGGTTTTGTAACCAAGTGTTTCTTGATCTTCATTGTCGATGAAGTGAAGAACTTTGCAGTTAACAATCTTCTTCTAGTTGGTGATTAAGTCGCATACTGAGATCCGCGCAATTGGTTAGTCACGTACTGGAATTCGTGCATCAAAAGGGTGGCGTTTATATATTGAAGAGTTCAGAGGTTCTGAAGCGGTAGAAGGTTTCTGCTGTGAGTTCATCTACGGGAATTGTAGAGTCTAGGGACAAAAGTTTTGTACTAGATCTGAAACTTCTCTTTTCTATAGTGGATTTCTTTTCAGGAAGGTTTCCCCCCAGGTTTTTTACTGTGAAACTAGTTTGTTTCATTGGTTTTCTTGGGTCATCATATCTTGTCTTATTTATTTTTCCGCTGCATGATTTTGACATGATATTGATGTTTGTTTGTTTTAACAAGTTTTATTCATAATAAATCTAATTGACAACTTGGATTTAAAACTTGTTAATTCTATCAACCGGGGTCTAAATTTACCAGCAAGTGGTATCAGAGCGAGTTCACTCTGATTGGATTAATTTCCTGAGTGTGATCCTTGACCCCAGTTGTCATGGATCGTGGACAATCTCTTTTGATTCCTCCTTTATTTGATGGAACTAATTATGCGTACTAGAAAGTTCGTATGAAAGTTTTTTTGCGGGCTCTAGGTGAACGGGTATGGCAAGCTGTTGAAGTTGGCTGGATTAAGCCAAAGGAAGCGTCGGTGGATTGGGATGATGCAACAATCATAACGGCAAATTTCAACAGTAGAGCATTGAATGCTTTGTTTTATGGGGTGACCAATGAGGAATTCAAGAAAATATCATCCACAAAAGTTGCCAAGGAAGCATGGACCATTCTTGAGACCACCTATAAAGGTACCAAGGCAGTAAAGATTGTGAAGCTTCAAAGACTCACTAGTAGTTTTGAAGAAATAAGGATGGAGGAGGATGAGACCTTTGATGAGTTCTATGCTAAACTCAAGGATATTGTGAATTTTGCCTTCAACCTTGGAGAATCAATAGCTGAATCCAAAATTGTTAGGAAAATCTTTAGGTCCTTACCTGAAAGATTCCATGCCAAGATCACTACCTTTGAAGAAGCAAAGGACATTGATCAAATTCCTTTGACTGAGCTTGTAAGGAACCTTCAAACTTATAAGATGGGATTAGGCTTAATGGGAAAAGGTGGAAAGAATAGAAACTTGGCTCTCAAGGGTATAGAGGAAGAGATTGAGGACTCTGAAGATGAAGATGAAGATGAAAGTGAAAATGAGGATGAGGATCTAACCTTCATAACTGATGAGATTATCAAGCTTCTTCAGTTTAGGAAAAAGGATAAAGGCAAACCTCCTAGGAAATCTAAATCCTCTAGGAAGGGCAAGAATGAGAAACCCTTCATCCAATGCCATGAGCGCAAAGGTTTTGGTCATATAAGGATAGAGTGCCCAAACTGCCTTATGAAGGAAAAGACCAAGAAGTCAAAAGATAAAGGGTTGGTTGCTACCTGGCCTGATACTGAGAATGACTCTTCTGATGAGCATGTCGATGAATACAGTCACGTTATGGCCTTTGCTACCTCAACCGATAAGGTGATTGCGGAGAGTGCTAGTGATAGTGAGGACTCTTCTGATGATGAAGTACCCAAGAAGATGACCCTTCAAGAACCCTATGATAAGCTATGCACTAAATTCATAAAATCTGAAAAGACTTCTCATCTTTGTAGAAAAGAGCTTAATGAGGTAAAAACTAGAAAAACTGATCTGTTAGTCAAACTAGATGAGACTACAAGGTTAGTTAAGACTCTCGTTGTGGAGAACAGCTCATTAGAACAGAAGGTCAAGAATCTTGAAGTTGAGCTTAGTCAAGCTAGAACTCAAATAGAGAGGATGTCTAGTGCAAAGCTTGATGAGGTATTCAGTGCTCAAAAGCCTAGTTCTGATAAGACTGGCTTAGAATATGATGTCTCCTACAGCCCCTCCTCTTCCACGGCTTTTGGATCAAGGACTATCTTTGTGCCACAATCTGAGATAGGTGATAAAGGTATGAAATCCAAAACTATTTTGGCTAATTCTAAATCCTTTGTTAGACATCATGTTTGTCACCATTGTGGTGTTTCTAGACACATTCGTCCTAATTGCTTTAAGTTGTATCCTCATAATCAATTGTCCAAACGGTCATAGGTTTCCTCTCAAGGACCTACACATTTATTTGGAGAGTTATTAAAAGTCTTGAGCTTTTTAACTCAATTTCAGGAGAATTATAATTCTTCTATGTCCTTTAGTAGACATACTAGGACACGTGTCTTTTCATCTTCACGGTCAAAGACTCATGCTATGTGGGTGAGAAAGGAGCCTAAGACTTAATTGTCTTTTCTGTTTGTCCTTTGCTCTAATTCTTTCTATCTAAAGTAGGACTCTCTTTGCTTGATTTCTTATCTATTTTTGGAATCATGCTTTCATGCATCTGCATCTTTCTATCATGCCTTCATGCATATGCATCTTTCTTTCTGCTTTCATGTTGTTTGTCTGTTTTTGTTTGGTTGTTTAGTTTTTATTTTGTTTTGTTTTCAAAATAAAAATAAAAAGGAAAAATCAGAAAAATACAAAAACAGTGTGTGTTTTGTGTACATTGGTACTTGTGTACCTTGGATGGCCATTGAAGCAAAGTTTTCTAAACTTTGTATCTCTTGTAGTTTAGATGAGTATCTTTATACACAACTAAGCAAGTGAGCTTTGTGACTCTTGTTTGTGATGAATAAGATTAAATAATCTCTAGTACTTAACACTCGTATGACAGGAAGGACTAGAAAATCCTAAGAGAAAGGCATAAATAACCATCTTACCACTATTGCCCGCCAATCATAATATGACACCTGTATGCTTCGGCATAGCAAAAGTGTAGTGTCAATGACATTTATGTGCTTCAGCATAGCAAAATTGGAATTTCAAATGCTTACCATCATTAGGTATTTCTTTTCTTTCTCTTATATGCCCATGCATGACTTGCTCAAATAAAATATGCAAAGAAAATGAAAAGCAAAAAGATAAAAAATGCTTTAAATATGATTGCAAGCGTGTATTCTAGGAGATGTGGGAGTTATAGGATGTACCTTGAAGGTGATAGTCTCCATCAAACAGTTATGATCGTGTGTGAGTTAAAGTGATTTTCTCATATCTCAAATCGTCATAACATGTATACTCTTATGCAATCTTGAGATGTTTTTCACACACAACATGCAATATTCTTTGCTACTCTTGAATACATGAGCAAGTACAATGTGATTTGGCCATCACAAGATTTTATATGTGTTAATGTATGCTCACTAAACTGTCTTAACTTGTTTTTGAAATATAAAATTGGTTAGACTTGTTTAGTGTGTGTGTGTGTGTTTTGGGATCTATATGCATAATGTTTTTCTTGTTGAGAGATTTGTTTTTCACATGTTTTGCATCCTTCTATTATCTTGTCATCCATAGCTTCTTGTTTCATTACATTCATGCATTTTTATGGATTCTTTGTGCTCTCTTGATCATCTTTATATTTCTCGAGTGAAGCGTTCTAGCTTCTTGTACCCTTTGTCAATCATGACAAAAAAGGGGAGAAATTGTGGAGACTTTGTGGTTTCTTTTTTAAAGATTCTACATGTTAGGGGGAGAAATACATGCCTCTATAAGGGAGAGATGTAAATACATGCCTCTGTAAGGGGGAGATGTGTTTCATCTTGTTAGGGGGAGTGCTTACTTCCTTCTTCTTGTACATCAATCTTGTGACCATGTTTACATACATTGTGCTTATCTTTGATGATGTATGGCTTCTTCACCTATCCTTACATGTGTTGGTATGTCTTCTTCACTTATCCTTACATGTGTTGTTTCTTTTCTATCTTTATACACATGTTTCTACTTGTATACAATCTATTATTTCTGTTTCACACAAAGATGCCTTGATGAGTTTTGTTTCAAGTGTTTCAGAAATACAGGTTGTCAAAGTCTATTTGTAATAAACTCTCTTCTTGCAGAGTTTTTCAAGAGTTTGTGTTAAGATAGATTTTATTGTATTCAACAAGGGAATATGAGTTAAGTGATTTATGACTTCTCTCATATGTTTATTTGATTGTTGTGGTTTTGTCACGGATTGCCAAAGGGGGAGATTGTTAAGGACATATTTTGTATAATTGGCTAATCCTTTGACAAAACGCACTTTCCTTATAATTGGGTAGATCTAGGATGTATTTAATACTTCAAGGAACAAGAGTTCAAGTCTAGTATTGAAGCCATGCAAATCTGTCTAAGAAACAAGTAAAGAAGTGCTGATTTTTTAAAGCTTGATAGCTTCTTGACACCTCTCGATAGCCAGGCTATCTGTCGAGCTCTTCAGTTGATTGTTATCGCAATCTCGACACCTCTCTATAGCTAGGTGGATCGATCAAGAAATCTCCTATCTCCTCGATAGCACCTCGATAGCTTCTCGATAGCTGTGTTTGTCGAAGTTTAAAACTCGACACCTCCTCGACACCTCTCGATTGATCGAGGTTACGGGAATTCAGATTTTCAAATCTGATTTTTGACCCATGCTGACATGTATGTGTAGGGTTTCTTTTCTTACAACCCTAGACTATAGGTATGTGTATAAGGCTTATTTTAGAGGCCATCACATAAGAGAATACAAGGAGAACATATGCAAAAGGTGATCGATGCCTTATTCTCTCTGAAAGAAGCTACTGCGTCTTTGCGCCTTAGGGTTTTGTAGCCAAGTGCTTCCTGATCTTCATTGTTGATGAAGTGAAAAACTTTGCAGCCAACAATCTTCTTCTAGTTGGTGATTAAGTCGCGTACTGGGATCCGCGCAATTGGTTAGTCATGTACTGGGATTCGTGCATCAAAAGGGTGGCATTCATATATTGAAGAGTTCAGAGGTTTTGAAGCCGTAGAAGGTTTCTACTGTGAGTTCATCTATGAGGATTGTAGAGTCTAAGGACAAAGGTTTTGTACTAGATCTAAAACTTTTCTTTTCTATAGTGGATTGCTTTTCGAGAAGGTTTCCTCCCAGGTTTTTTACTATGAAACTAGTTTGTTTCATTGGTTTTCCTGGGTCACCGTATCTTGTCTTATTTATTTTTCCGTTGCATGATTTTGACATGATATTGATGTTTGTTTGTTTTAACAAGTTTCATTCATAATAAATCTAATTAACAACTTGGGTTTAAAACTTGTTAACTCTATCAACCAGGGTCTAAATTTCCCAACATTTTTTACCATTTTCACATTCCGTAACATGATGTCCATATTTTCTACACTTAATACAAGTAATAAGTATTTCTATAGAATCTTTCAATTTTAGCAAATATTATGTCTTGTCTTTATGGTGATTTGGTAGATTTTCTATCAATTTCATTATTATGTCTTTTTGTTTTCTTTTTCTTATATTAATTTTAAGTGGGTTTGTTGATTTTAATTCTTCCGTTTTCATTACTTGATCTATCTCTTTTTGCTTAACATTAAATATTTCCATTAATTCATTTATTATGTCTTTCTCAAATTCTAATTTACTTATTCGTTTTACATTTTTATTATGCCTGTCACATTGTTTTTTAATATGCCTATATTTTTTACATTTATGACAAATAATACTTTTAATATGTCTGTTAGGTTTCTCATTATCTAATAACTCAGTAATCTCTAGAACTGTTATGTCCTTTTCCATTTCTTTTATCTCTATTGGTGAATTTAGAATTTCTATCCTTTTAGCCAATTTTACTAAGCTGTTGTCTCGAGTATAGTCCACAGTTCTTTCAATTGATTTTAGTCTCTCATCAATTTCTTCTTTAAAACTATTACTCTTTTTGGCATCATTCTTTTTCTCTTTTCTGTTGACTACTTTTACTACATTATCTTTATCAAATAAGTCTAGCTTGTCATTTTCTTCCATATTCTACATATGGGTTACAATGTCCTAGTTTCCTTACTATTATGTCTTTCCATACTTCTTTCTTTGTTGACTAATTTTAGGTCATCATCATTTTTGTCTCTTTCTATATTTAAATCATTACGTAGAGTTCCATCTTTTGAATTGGTTAGAGTACTATTGCCTTGTTGTCTTTCTCTTCTTTCTAACATCTCTTTTACTATACCTTTCCTTATTATTCCTTTTTCTTTGTCTCCATCTAGCTTCATCTTTTGTATTGTTTCTATTATGTCATCTTTCCTATTATTATTTTCTTGTCTTTCTATTGAACTTCTTACTTTTACTACGTCTATCATCTTTTGCATTTCTTGACTATAGTCTTTCCTTTCTGTCAAAGTGGTCTCTAGAGTTTTTGAATTATTTCTCACATCATCTTTTCTACATGTAATATTTATGAATTTGTCAATGCTTACTAAGCTACTATTTTTTCTATCATGCCAATTATCTGTTACTAAAGATAATCTTTGATGGGGTTCAAAGTTTCTTTCTTGTTCTGAATTTAAACCTTTAATTTTTTATAAAGTTCCAAAAAACTGTATATTCTATTATCTTTATCATTTTTTCTTTCTACAGTGGTGGATCTTTCAATAGCTTCTAAAGATTCCAATTTTTTATTAATCCTATCTAAGAAACTATTATTGTGTCTATCAGTCTGTCTGTTGATTTTATCTCCTGTGTAACTACTCCAATTATTTGTATTATTATAATTATAATTATAATCATCAATATCACTATCAGGATCAGAATCAGTTTCATAATCCATATTACCATTAAACCAATCATTGTCTATATCACTCATGCTATAACCTTCATCATAATCTATATTATCATAGTTCATGTTTCAAATTAGTGTGTGCCTAACCTAAGTGTAAACAAGCAAACAGATGATGAGCTGATAAACGTATTTATTCTATTTCTAAGCAATTAATAATTACCGAAGGAACTATTACTAACCACTGGTTTCCTTGTTATCGAGACCACCTCCTTGGGAAACTCCATTGTGGGACCACCCAGACACACGCCTGTCCATCGGCTAACAAAAAAGGGGCTGACCAACGCGAAACTATGGTTTGCCAACGAGTCTTAAGGCTGACCAACGCTAACAAGAAGCAAGTAGTGGCTATGCAGTAATAAAATTCCTTCTTAATTGCAAAGAAATAAAACTCATACATCTACCATCCATGGCTCTGATACCAATCATGGAAGCATAAACAATGATAAAATAGATGATAAAGAAGAAAATAGCAAAATAGATATATTCAAAATAAGGTTAAAACGGAATATAGAGTATGAAAATTGAAACAAATAAAATCTTATTTGAAATAAAACTTTTGTCTTTGATAAAACTTGAAAACAACTGTCTAATACAAGCTTGAAAATAAAACACTCTCAGAAGAGTTACAAGATTACAAAATAAAACTGTCTTAGACACTAAAAGGTTACAAGGTTTTGTCTGAGGGAAGAGTTACAAGATTACAAGAGGAAACTCTTTCTGAGGGAGAGGGAAGGCTATTACAAAGTCTTTCTAAAGCTTGGGATCTTAGAAACTTTTGGAATTTTTAGAAGCCTGTCTTCTGTCAGCGTAGTCCGTCCCTTTTATACATGCAATGAACCATGGCAAATTAACCTGAGTAGGTAAAGTTAACTCTAGTTAAACTGTCGATAGACACTTGTAGTAGCTTTTGTCAAATCTAGGAGACTGTCAGACGCGTGCAAGTGAATAGTGTTCTGTTTTTCTAGGAATCTGTCTGCATGCTAGCAAACAGTAGTGAAAAATCTGCCTATATTTGTCTAGACTATTTTGGATCTGTCTGGAAATTATTTACACGTACTGGTGAATAGTGATTTGTCATAGTGAATAGTGTTCTATCATTGATGAATAGTAATTTGTCGCATTTTTTCTTTCTTGGAACATCTAATCTGTATCCGCATAGTTATCATAATCTAGCGGATCAAAATTATCCTCATATTGCTCATGCTCATGAACTACTCCATAATTACTACATAAAACGCAATATGAAAAAGGAAGATAAATAGGGACGCGATCCTTTACTGTCATTAGTCTAGGATCCTTAACAATCCTTCTTCTTCCAAAAAGCCTCCTTACTAAAGGTCTTGGACCATATACGGCTATCCTGTCAGTGTAGCTATATAAGTGGAAGCCTTTATCTAATTCTTTCAGTATATCATAAATCTTATTACTCATAAAATTAGACCATTCTTGAGCTAGAGCATCCGGATCATCAAGTGGTAAATAGGTATCTCCTATATACCAGTTATATTCAGGGATACAACCCCAATCATGGATAAGGACCAAGATATGTGCTGGCCAAACTTCCATATGATAGCTATTGTCCCAAGCTGGAAGGGTACTCTAGATGGTGATCCTCATATAATTAAGTCCTCCAATCTGTGCGGATACTTCTTGGATGACTTTGGGAATTTGCTAATAAACTCTGCTTCTAGCATTTCAGATAACCATAAAGGATCACGAATTATTGGATCTTCTGTCTCCGTATTGATAAGTAATCTTGGATAGGGATTGTTTCTATCTCCAGTTCCTTCATAAACTCTGTCCGCTTCTCCAAAAATTTCATACCATGTAACATTATGAGATAGCCATGTATCATTCGTCATGTCTTCTGTTCTGATAAATGCTGTAGAAACTAATACTTTAAAAAGATGCATCCATCTATTATAAGAACTTGTCAGGGCTTTATGAGTTAATATATTATGTTGGATTTCAGGGGGTAAGGTTCTAATGGCAAGTCTCATCTTTTGCTGAATCTTAGGGTGGAGCTTTGAAAGCTTGTTCCCATAAGATAGCTTTTCAGAGACTGTGATTCTATCATTGTGGAGGTTGAATCTCCATCCTCCTTGCCAAGGAGTTGACAACCAGATGCTTCAATGAATGCATTGTTGCTAACAAGATGTAATTCCAAAGCCATAAGGCTCTTTTGGAATAAAGGTTTATGTTTGAGGGTAAAGGCTGCTTGTAAATTATCAAGAAGTATTTTAATATGAAGAGGAAGGTCTGTGAATTCTCCGTCCTGAAACATGAGGTCAATGCAGAACACTTTTTGCAAAATTACATTTTTCTCACCACATGAATACATTGCCTCTTCTAGCAACGTATCCTGAAGGGATATTGTCTTTATTGAGATGCCTTCATGCCTATCTGAAATCCTTACTGAAGGCTTCCAGAATTGTTTGCGTTGCACCGCTGGTGCTTTGTCCTTTCCTTTCATGTTTGCCTGGGGTTTCTTTTACTCATAGTAGTCTGCAAATGGGTTTTGGGAAAAGGATTATGTCTTGAAAAATGTTCTTGAAAATAAATATTTTCTTGCAAAGCTTCTGTAAAATTTATTTTAAAAACTCTTCTATCAATGTCCTTTTGTAGATTCTTAAGAAAATCAATTTTAAAATTTAAACAAACATTTCCCTGTAAACCTTTGTGCTCTTGCTGAGTAACAGTGGTATTAGAGCAATCATGATGAAGTCTATCAAAATGAAGGGATTCAAAAAAATTTTAAAATCTAGTATGTATGTATTACTATATATCTCATTCTTTGAGAATAAAGTTTCTCCATAAAGTCTTTCATCAACTACTGTAATAGTCTGGGGAAATCTTATCAAAAACTTATGATTGAATTTTCCTGTGAAGAAATTAAATCTATCTTTGTTCAAGAGATTTCCACAATTAATGCTTTCTTTAATAATTAGTAAAGGAGAATCTGTCAAGACTTCAGTTATTAAAACATCTATTATATGAGTATTTAAGGATACTATAAAGGGTGTAAATATGTCGTTTATTATCATTTTGTTTGGTACTTCTATCATACTGTCAGTCCATGCATATTGACTAAAAAAGATTGCATCCATATTTCCGTCTTTTATGCCTTTTCTACTAAGTTCTTTTGCACAAGGTGATTGGACTATATGTCAGTGCTTATGTAAAAAAGCAATAGGGGAACAAATCTCTGTCTCTTTATCTTGTTTGAATTTCTTTTTGTCATTTTCTGTCAATTGGTCATCTAGTGATATTTCTGTCTTTAAAGATGACAAACTTCTTTCAGTTCTATAGATTCTTTCTTTATTGGTATCTTTTAGAATAGTGACCTTTTTGGAAGAATGATTTTATATGAATCTAAAGAATATATCTTTTCCCAACACATTAGTTTTAATTCCTTCATCCGTCACTAAAAAAGGGTAAAGTAAAGCCATAAAAGGAGTTACTAAAATTATTTTAAAAGGAAGTTTCTTAATTAAAACAAAGACTGTTTCAAAACATATTCCATCATGGTATATATGAGCATTAGGTTTTTTATTAATTATGAGATTTGTTAGTTTTTAGACCCCTTAAAACACAATTGGATTAACCTAGGTAATTAGCCAAGTTGTTACTTAGTCCAAATTCCAAATCTAGGTTATCACAATCAAACAATCATATCATGAAAAGCAGCGGAAAAATAAATAACACAACGATATGATAACCCAGGAAAACCAAACCAGTAAAAAACCTGGGGAGGATTTAACCTAGCTATCCTCAAGGTAAAAAGCAAAATCATTAGAAAGAATCGAAGTTCATACAATAAGACTTACAAGCCCCCACGCTCGACTTCTTATTGCTACCCACCAGTAGAACTTATTGACACGATCACGTGCAAGCTCCGAATCCACAGACTCCTTCTTTCTTTGGCCTTTGCAAAACACAAACACCCCCGTTCGTGATGTTGAGGTCCCACTCAAAGGTTTATTAACACAAACTCTCCTATTTATGACTCCAAGACCACCCTTGAAGGTTTAGATCATCAACACCTTTGATGACAAGAGAAGGCAACAACTTCTACAATACCGGATCTTGAGATTCTTCAAGGAATAACACCGGTAGAAGATATAAGAGAGCTTTTTAGGAACAAAACCCTAAATCCAAAAGAGGCACACTCTTTTCTCTCAGAAAAGCCACATAAAAATGTGCTTAGGGTTTCCTTTATATACTGGGAGAAGTAGATTAGAAACCCTAATCCTTAATGGGCTTGAACTACTATTTGGGTTTAATTAAAATTCTACAGATATGACTTTCGATCGATCGAGCCTATCTTTTGATCGATTGAACCAGACAGATTATGAAATCTTCTTCCTGCAGCTTGTATGTTCTTGAATCACCTTAAGCATTGTCTAATAATACCTATAGACTCTAAGATCTATATCTAGACAAGTTTGTGTCCACGATTTGCCAATTGTTCTGAATATTTAGAACCTAACAAACTCCCCCTTTGGCAATTCGTGACAAAACTTTCATACAAAATGAAAATGCTCAAATACAAGAACAACCCAATACAATAAAATGCCCAATTACATCACAAATCCCAATCTAAGACTCCTAACCTAGAAGTTGCAAATAAGAGGTAGATGGTCTTGATCAGAATATACTTGTCTTTCCTGAAACACTCAACAAACACATCACCGCATATGTGGAAAGAAAGACATATAAATAATAATATGAAACAGAATATAAAAAACAAAAGTAAATTCTAACTCTCCCCCTAAGTTAGATACATCAAAATGTTTTTATATTCTCCCCCTTTGAAAAACTATTTTATCTCCCCCTAAACAAAACAAACAGGATTCCCACATATTCTCACATTTCATCTCCCCCTTTTTGTCACGTATTGACAAAGTCTACCTAATCAAAAAGTAGACAGAAAACATACACAACAGAGTAAGAGAAAATAGAGACAACTCCCCCTATGAAGAGCAACAACTCCCCCTATGAACAACAAGGGTTAAAGACAAGCTTCTCTCCCTATAAAAATAGGAAACACCAAACAAGTGTTGGAAAAAACAATTTTGGGGAAAAATAAAGGGGGTGGGGATAAATAAAAAGACACAAACCAAGTTTAAAAAAAAAAAAAAAAAACTAAGTTGAGGATACGCATGAAGAAAAAATATTCTCTTTTGCAATAAATGCAAACATGACACTATGTGACCCATAAACAGTTGCATGAGTAGAGAAAATATTTGCACATTGATTATCCATCATAACTCTTAAGAAAATAATTTTCTACAATTCACACATAAAAATAGCATATACTAGAAAGTACAGAACTCAAAAATTAATAAATCAATTTTTAAATCAAGTTGAGTACCCAATTTAGCAAAGTGTATGCATGTTATGTGTGAAAAAAATGAGAGATATGACTGCAAAATTGCAAGATGGATACAGAAAACAATGCAATGCATGTGAATCCTAAACATAAATGATGCATGGAAAAATCAAATTTTTGAAAAAACAGAGCAATTTAATGCAGAAACTCCTCAAAGCACAATATTTCATGAATGAAATGCATGAGTATGAGATTAAAATTTTTTCAAAAAAACACTTGAATTCAACCCAAATCTTCTAAAAACAAGTTTTTCAACCAATTGTCCTCAAAAACTCAAACATTAAGCACATTTTGCATCAAAATCAAGAAACTTTAATCTTGGATGGCCACAACAAGATCACACACAATATAATGTACCAAGTTTAGTAAAGAGTAACTTGTGTAGTGTGTGCAACTAGCAAAAGCTTGAGATACATGTGAGGTGATATGTAAATAGAAATCAATCACAATGTCTATAAAATTCATCACATAGAATTTGAAAGAGACTATCACCTAAAGAGTTACATCATATAACTCCCACATCTCCTAGATAACTCCCACATCTCCTAGATCATGAGCTTGCAATCATGTAAGTTTCTTGAATTATGCCTCATAATATACACACCAATTTTAATTCATTCAGAAACTTATTAAAAGGCCAGGATAATGTACACTCCAATTTTAATTATGTGATTTTGGCATCAAGCCTAATAGTACACACCAATTTTAGCATTTATAATCGAGGCTACACCTTATGTTCTTTTTGTACATGTGCTACACTTTCTCGAGCACGAAATCTTACAATATGCACTAAGGTGTTCATGATTAGCTAGTAAACAGTAGTAAGATGGTTATTTATGCCTTTCTCTAAAGGTTCAAGTCTGACAGTCAAAGACATGTGACTTCAAGATCAAGACAAAGTGATCAAAACCATAAACATCTTTCCCACACAACATGCACTACAAAGCTTCAACTAGTAAAGTGCAATAAGTAAGCTTATCAAAACTAAACAAGGTACATAAACTTGTTATGTAAAGATAAAACGGCCAATCCTTGATTATAAATCCAAGATGTGAAATACAAAACACAAAAATCTTTTTGGTTTAAAAAAATTTATGACCAAAAACAAAAAAGCACACATTATGCTAAATGAACAATGCAAATGCAATGCATGACGATGTTTAACTAAGCTATAGAGGGTACACAAACAAAAAATATCAATTTCTTAATTAACCCTTGAGTACATGTACAAAACTAGTACATACTCACACAAAATCAGAAAAAGCTTAGCACTTATATAACACATACCATTCAAGTTTCTCCACAATGTCAAGCATGTTCTAAATCAAGAGAGATATCATAATTCATGTAATCCTCAAGAAAAATAAAACAAGACTCAAAATAAAATATTTTTGTCTTTTTGAAAATTTTCAATGTTTTTTTTTTTTTGGATTTTTTTTTTATAAAAAAAAAAAAACTAAAAAACAAAACAACAAAAACAAAACATGTCCACAAACAATTGAAAGAATTAAATCAGGGACAAGTCAGCAACACTCACCTTAGAGAATCTTTTCTCACCCATCTAGCACGAGTCTTCGGCTTTGTAGGTGAAAATCCATGAGAAGCAGAGTGTATTTGAGAGATTACACCAATCTTCTGAGAAAGACAAAAATCCTGCAAATTCCTTTCACAAGCCAACAAGCTTAAATTTTTCAAAATAATATGAAACAATTTATATGGACTTATGGCAGGAGAAATATCATCACAAATCCTAGATTGAAACACAAATGCTTAAATTTTAGTTTATGACAATTAGGACGAATGTGACCATGGACACCACAAAAGTGACAAACAGGAACAAATTTAGGAACATTAGTATTCCTAACAACAAATCTAGTCTCAAATTTTGGTTTTTGCCTCAACAAAGAGCAATTTGGTTTAATATGACCAACAACACCACAAAGGTGACAGGTAGATGAAAAAACAGATTTATTGTGCTCTCTAATAGTAGGTTTAGACATAGGTTTAAAAACTTCAGCGTCTACATCAGAACTTTTACCTTTGTCTAACTTAGCAAAATAAGCCTTTTCTTTATTATTCCTCTTGAAAGGAGGGATATAAATTTTCTCAGTTTTAGGCTTAAGAGAAACAGAAACACTTCTGTTATCAACAGCAGGCTTGGTATTAGTCAAATTTTCAATTTTAGCTTTAGATTCATCTAACTCTTGTTCCAAGCTTTTCATCTTCTCATCTTGAGAGGAAATTTGATTTCTCAAAAATTCATTCTTTTTATTAGATTCATCTAATCTAACAATCAATTCCTCTTTTTCAAGATTAGCCAATTTTAACTCTTCCTTGAATTTCTTAGCAATTTTCATAGATTTCAATAATTCCTTACGAAGAGTTTCACAGGCATCAATAAAATCAACAGAAGCATGAGCATAAACATAATCAGAAAGACCCTTCAAATTATCCATGATAACAGGGGTCAAGGATTAGCTTTTAGATCAAAAGATCTAAAACAAAAGAGCAACCCGCTCTGATACCACTTGTATGTTTTTAGACCCCTTAAAACACAATTGGATTAACCTAGGTAATTAGCCAAGTTGTTACTTAGTCCAAATTCCAAATCTAGGTTATCACAATCAAACAATCATATCATGAAAAGCAGCGGAAAAATAAATAACACAACGATATGTCAACCTAGGAAAACCAAACCGGTAAAAAACCTGGGGAGGATTTAACCTAGCTATCCTCAAGGTAAAAAGCAAAACCACTAGAAAGAATCGAAATTCATACAATAAGACTTACAAGCCCCCACGATCGACTTCTTATTGCTACCCACTAGTAGAACTTACTGACATGACTACGTGCAAGCTCCGAATCCATGGACTCCTTCTTTCTTTGGCCTTTGCAAAACACAAACACCCCTGTTTGTGACTTTGAGATCCCACTCAAACGTTTAGTAACACAAACTCTCCTATTTGTGACTCCAAGACCACCCTTGAAGGTTTACTGACATGACCACGTGCAAGCTCCGAATCCACGGACTCCTTCTTTCTCTGGCCTTTGCAAAACACAAACACCCCTGTTTGTGACTTTGAGATCCCACTCAAAGGTTTAGTAACACAAACTCTCCTATTTGTGACTCCAAGACCACCCTTGAAGGTTTAGATCATCAACACCTTTGATGACAAGAGAAGGCAGCAACTTCTACAATACCGGATCTTGAGATTTTTCAAGGAATAACACCGGTAGAAGATATAAGAGAGCTTTTTAGGAACAAAATCCTAAATACAAAAGAGACACACTCTGTTCTCTCAGAAAAGCCACATAAAAACGTGTTTAGAATTTCCTTAATATACTGGGAGAAGTAGATTAGAAACCCTAATCTTTAATGGGCTTAAACTGCTGTTTGGGTTTAATTAAAATTCTGCAGATACAACTTTCGATCGATCGAGCTTGTCTTTCGATCGATCGAACCAGACAGATTATGAAATCTTCTTCCTGCAGTTTGTATGTTCTTGAATCTTGACTTGAATCACCTTGAGCATTGTCTAATAATACCTATAGACTTTAAGATCTATATCTAGACAAGTTTGTGTTCACGATTTGCCAATTGTTCTAAACATTTAGAACCTAATCAATTGGTCATCTAGTGATATTTCTGTCTTTAAAGATGACAAACTTTTTTTAGTTCTATAGATTCTTTCTTTATTGGTATCTTTTAGAATAGTGACCTTTTTGGAAGAATGATTTTATATGAATCTAAAGAATATATCTTTTCCCAACACATTAGTTTTAATTCCTTCATCTGTCACTAAAAAAGTGTAAAGTAAAGCCATAAAAGGAGTTCCTAAAATTATTTTAAAAGGAAGTTTCTTAATTAAAACAAAGACTATTTCAAAACATATTCCATCATGGTATATATGAGCATTAGGTATTTTATTAATTATGAAATTTTCTCCATTGGCCTGAGTTAATCTTTCAGATGATTTTTCATAATACTTTAAGGGTATTAATCCTTCTTGTATATAATTCTGTAAAGTTGTAATTTACAACTATGTGTTTTGTTGGCTTTTATTCCGTGCAAAATTTGATTGTAATTTTATTCAATCTTTTGTACCCTATATTTATTGTGGGATTTAATTGTAAGGGTTGTGTGTGAAAGAGAGAGAATGTGAAGAATCAAGCAAATTGAAGACTAAAGAGTTTTCGCGGGTAGTTCACAACTAAGCATCGCGCAAAATGATGCATGTGCCCTGCACATGACTAGAATGCGAAGAGTCAGGACAGGATGGAGACAGTTGTGTTTCACGAGTAGATCGCAGGTAAGGCCTTCTCGCGAGACACTTGCGAAACATTTTGTTTTGCCAAATTGTCCTATCTAATGCACACTTTCTGTACCCACACTATATATACCCACATTACCTACATATGTTGACGAGTGCTTCTAAGAGAAAACCCTAGCCACAAACCTTAAGAGTTAGAGATTGTTATACCCACAATCTTCTACACAATTGCTTGTGGATTTTCCTCAACTCCTACCTCTCCATTTTCTTATCCTTGAGAGGTTAATAGCCCAAACACTTACCACACCCTTTCAGAATGTTCAGTGAAGTTTTGGTGCTACTGGGAAGCATTGGAAGAAACCAAGGATGGCAGATGCAACATGGAGCTTGTTGTGGGATCCGGAAAGCTAGACAAGACACGATTCCGAGAAGCCTTGTTGGAGTAGGAGCTTGGAGGGCTTAGGTACATCGGGTAGTAAAAGTTCAAATAGTGTATAAAACACCCTTGAACGTTTAGATCCCCAATTACAAAACAACCAATTCAAGCTTTATGACAAACACTAAGTGTGTGGAAAATGAACACAAGCTATAAACAGAATTTGTAAACAATCTAAGCCAATTAAAAACACATCCAAAGCAGAAAATAAAAGGCAAAGATTAAGAGAAGAGAGATGCAAACATAAGGACAACACACAACCGAAGCCCTCGACGTAAAACCTCTCCGCCGCCCTCCAAGCGGTCAATAATCCACTAGAAAATGTAGTTGGGATACATGAATAGCAATAAACCCTCCAAGCCTAATCTACCCGATGTACCTAAGCCCTCCAAGCTTCTTTCTCCAATGAGGTTGCACCGAACCTTTTTCTTTTCTAGCTTACCGGATTCCGCTATAATCCTAGCATCCGCCATCCTTGGCATCTTCCAATGCTTCCCAAAGCTCCAAAAACACTCAACACTCTAAATGGGTGTGGGTAGTGTTTGGATAGAAATCTCTTGTCAATAGGTATGACAATGAGAGAGGGAATGAGAAGAGACTACAAAAATTTCTCTCTAAGAATGAGTAGCTCTCTCTAATTGGGTGGGTGTTTTTAAGAAACCTCTCTCAGAGTTTTTCTTTCTGAATGACCACACATATTTTGTGGGAATGAGGGATATTTATACTGGTGTGAGAATGGAATGCAAAGAGTCATATTTTCCAAAACAGGGTTAGCTGGTGACTTGACCTCGCGACTTAACTGAGTCGCGAGTTCAAGCCGCGAGCTAACTGAGTGGCCAGTCTGGATTTTTGTCCTGTAGTACTCAAGTTAGCATGACTATTCAGCTCCCCTGCACGCTCTACGCGTGTGCAACTTTTGGCAGCTTACAAGACGCGAGCCTCCCGCGAGTCTAGCCGCGAGTCCCTGCTTCACTGCACAGTCTTGAGCATTTCTTCACACTCTCTCACACACTATCCTTACATGATACCCACCTAAATACAGGATTTCTAAGTGCTGTATTATAAGCAAATTTGTCACGGAATAAAGCCAACACAAGGTTGATTAAATTCAACCTTACAGGTAGATTAGGCTTGGAGGGTCTCTTGCTAACCCATGTATCCCAACTGATTGTCTAGTGGATCGATTACCGCTTGGAGGGCGGCGGAGAGGTCTTACGTCGAGGACTTCGGTTTCCTCTTCGATAACACATCGCTATGTTGTCTTTGTGTTTGCATCTTTCTTCCCTACTCTTTTACCTTTCATTTAACTGCTGTGTTATTATGAATATGGGTTAGAGTAGCTTGTTTGTTTATATGCTTGCATTTACTCTTTTCTGCACTTAGTAAAAGTTAGAGTAAAATCTATCGAACCGTAATTTTTATTTGGAGGGTCTAAATAGCTCTTGTGTTTTCACACATTTTAGAGCATTCAAATTCATATCAGCACCTAAGTTTATTAAAGCAATTTCTGTCAAAGAGAATTCTTTATTAATTACTTAAGTTATTTCGGTATGCCATTTTCAGAAAATTACTTTGTCAACTAAACTCAAGAAATTCTGTCTATTGCCATAATCTTTTTCTAATAAAGGTGGGTCTATAATGGGTTTAGAAAATTATTTTAAATTTATTATTTCTACAATATTTTGTTCATCTATTCTTGTGGAATTATCTTCCTTAATTTCTTGTTTTACCATTTTTGTTTCTATCATTAAGTCTTGTAGAGTTACTCGTTTTATCTCTACACCATCTTGTTTCTTTTTTGTCTTTTCTTTCTTATCTTTTTTACCTTTTTCACATTCCGTAACATGATATCCATATTTTCTACACTTAATACAAGCAATAGATATTTCTATAGAATCTTTCAATTTTAGCAAATATTCTTTATTGTCTTTATGGTGATTCGGTAGATTTTCTATCAATTTCATTATTATGTCTTTTCGTTTTCTTTTTCTTTTATTAATTTTAAGTGGGTTAGTTGATTTTATTTCTTCCTTTTTCATTACTTGGTCTATCTCTTCTTGCTTAACATTAAACATTTCCATTAATTCATTTATTATGTCTTTCTCAAATTCTAACTTACTTATTCGTTTTAGGTTTTTATTATGTCTGTCACATTGTTTTTTAGTATGCCCATATTCTTTATATTTATGACAAATAATATTTTTAATATGTCTGTCAGGTTTCTCATTACCATTGTCTGATAACTCAGTAATTTCTAGAACTGTTATGTCCTTTTCCATTTCTTCTATCTCTATTGGTGAATTTAAAATTTCTATCTTTTTAGCCAATTCTACTAAACTATTGTCTCGGGTATAATCCATTGATTTTTCTATTGATTTTAGTCTTTCATCAATTTTTTCTTTAAAACAATTACTCTTTTTGGAACTATCATCTTTTTCATTTTTGTTGACTAGTCTTTCTTCTTCTTTTGTATCTAGCTTCCTATGTATCGTTTCATTATTTTGTCTTTCAAACATTTCTTTTGAACTATCATCATTCCTAGGACTATTATTTGTCTTTTCTAGACTATCATTCTATTTCTCTTTCCTTATCATGTTTCTTTCTTTTACTATGTCTTTTCCTATATCTAACTCTTTACGTAGAGTTCCATTTTTTGAATTGATTAGAGTACTATTGCCTTGTTGTCTTTCTATTCTTTCTAACATCTCTTTTACTATACCTTCCTTATTATTCCTTTTTCTTTGTCTCCATCTAGCTTCATCTTTTGTATTGTTTCTATTAAGTTATCTTTCCTATTATTATTTTCTTGTCTTTCTATTGATCTTCTTACTTTCACTACATCTATCATCTTTTGCACTTCTTGACTATAGTCTTTCCTTTCGGTCAGAGTGGTCTCTAGAGTTTTTGAATTATTTCTCACATCATCTTTTCTACATGTAATATTAATGAATTTGCCAGTGCTTACTAATCTACTATTTTTTATATCATGCCAATTATCTGTTACTAAAGATCATCTTTGATGGGGTTCAAAGTTTCTTTCTTGTTCTGAATTTAAATCTTTAATCTTTTCATAGAGTTCGAAAAAACTGCCTATTCTATTATCTCTATCATTTTTTCTTTCTACAGTGGTGGATCTTTCAATGGCTTTTAAATATTCCAATTTTTTATTAATCCTATCTAAGAAACTATTATTGTCTATCAGTCTGTCTATTGATTTTATCCCCTCTGTATGTACTCCAATTATTTGTATTATTATGATTATAATTATAATCATCAGTATCACTATCAGGATGAAGATCAGTTTCATAATTCATATTACCATTAAACCAATCATTGTCTATATCACTCATGCTATAACCTTCATAATAATCTATATTATCATAGTCCATGTTTCAATTAGTGTGTGCCTAACCTAAGTGTGAACAAGCAAATAGATGATGAGCTGATAAACGTATTTATTCTATTTCCAAGCAATTAATAATTAATGGTTGAACTATTACTAACCACTGGTTAGTAATAGACAGGAATATAGCATGAAAGATATAGACAGGAATTTGTTAGAATGGAATAATTGGAATATACCGACAGAAAGAACTGATAAAATCTACAGACAAACTTCATTCTCTAAATTATCTTTTTTGACAGACTACACAATAAAAACTGTTGAAAGAACTTACAATTTATTTAATGAATATGAAACTATTCAGTTATTTTCAATGGATTCTATCAACCGACATAGAGAAAAATATGTCTTTTTACATGTTGGTTTGGTTCAAGTGGCTGTAAAACCATTAACAAGAGAAGCTTTAAATACAAGTGTTTTACTTTGTTTAAGAGATGATAGACATTTAAGATTTAATGACTCACTTTTAGGAATGATGGAAACAAGTCTACATAATGGACCAGTATATTTTAACTGTTACCCTCATTTTGCTTTAAGTTTATCTGACAGAAATATTATGGATGCTTTAACTTTGAATGTAAAAACAAATGATTACTATATGAAAGAAGGCTCAGAACCTTTAGCTATCATTTATAGAATTTATTATAAACTTATGAAAACTACCCTTGACCCTCAATCCATGGTTGAACCATCCCCCAAAGGACATACTCTCCTTCTTCAAGCCTTAACCCCAGATAGTAGACTTCGTGTACCCTAACAGATACAACGGAAATACATAAACCTTCTAGAACAATGGAAGTTACAGGCCATTGCCCCTACACCAAAGATAGAAAACACTGAACCAGACTTCATAGCACAATAGGCAGATGGTACAGTTATTATTGCTTTCAATAATAATGACAGACAAACTAACAGCCTTATTAGACCTAGTAGTTCTTCAGGCAAAAAGACCCTATGATGTTTGCCCCTAGAAGCTCCTTCTCCTCCAAGACATCATTCTCAGATTCCAGACCTTTACCTCCTTAGAGTCTTCCTCCAGTTATACACCTTCCCCCTATAAACACTAAGAAAACCCCTGTCCAAATAGAAACAACTTATTATCCGACAGATACTACACAACCTACCCCTAATGTTCACCAACCCCTTTATCAGCCCCAACCTCAACTTGATTCTCTTACCCACAAAGACATTAGGATTCACAGAACAGGACAAACAAATTAATGTTTTATCTAAAGAATTTGATTTAGATAAAGAATCATTAAAATATGATTATTTAAAACCTGAAAATACTAATAGGAAAAACCAGTTTTTTGAACAATATAATGAACAAGAAAGGAATAATTTAAGGACTAAATATTATGAAATGGTGACAAACTTGCAAACACACTTTAGTTTCTTTGACTTTTTGGACTATCATAATAAAAAGATAAGTGTGATAGAAAAAACATTTTCATGGACGAAGACAGAAAATCATGAAAAGGTGTACCAAACTTATCCACCCTTTGAGTCAGTTATATTAAATCAAAGTAGTGGAGCTCAAGTTTTGGCTACTCCTATTAAAAGACCTAGTCTAAGTGATGATAATAAGAACCTAGATAGTATAATTCAACAAAATAATTATACTAATATATATCTAAAAACAATTGGTCAAAAGTTACAAGACATAGAAGACAGAATAACACCCCCTTCTACTTCCATAAAAAAAAAATGTGTCTAATATCCCTTTATTTATCCCTCATGAAATACCTCCTCATCTTAGGCACCTTTAAAGAGACCCATGATAGAGAAAACAGATAATCTGCTTGATGAGATAAATAAAAAAGTTAGACTTAATGAAATTAGAGTCACAAAAAGACACCCACTAAAAAACAAAAATAGGACGTTAAATACAATAGGAAGAACTGAATCTTTAGAGGATAAAGATTCAGAAGATAATCAATTGACAAATTTGACAGATTCATCAGATATAGATAATTTAGAATCACAATTTACTGATAAATTATAGATTAATAAATTAACTTTATCATCTTCATCACAAGATCGTAAAAAAGGAAGAATTGAGGAACCATACCCCAAAAAGAATTGTTAATTCATCTTATTCGCCAGATTTAATTTATGAATGGAATATTGATGGAATGTCTGAATATGAAATAATAAATCTTTTACATGAAATGACTTTACTCACTAATTGTCACCGGTTTATAAGAATCATGGAAAACAAGACCACTAGATAGCCCATCTAATTGTCATCGGTTTTACTGGCCAGTTGAAAGGTTGGTGGGATCACTATTTAAATAATGATGACAGAAATGAAATATTAACAGCTGTTAAAAGAGAAACAGATGGAAGTGTTATCATGACAGACAGACAGCCTTCACAAGATGTAGTTAATACTTTAATTTTTACCATAACTAAACACTTTGTTGGAGATCCCAATCAATATAAAGAAAGAGCTTTACATGTTTTAATTAATTTAAGATGTTCACAACTTTTAGATTTTAGATGGTATAAAGATGTTTTTATTTCAAAAGTTTTAAGTAGGAATGATTGTCAACAATCATACTGGAGAGAAAAATTTATTGCTGGTTTACCTTACTTCTTTGCTCAAAAAGTTAGACTTGATTTAGCCAATAATGATGATGGGACTATAGACTATCCTAAATTAACATATGGTGACATAATATCTTCAATCAATAAAATAGGTTTATGGCTATGTAATGATTTAAGATTGAAAAATTAGATAGAGAAAGAAAAAAAGATATGCTAAAAAGGAGCTAGGAACATTTTGTGAGCAATATGGCTTTGAACCATTGATTGCTCCCTCTAGGAAAAGAACAAAAGAGAAGAAAGATGTGGATAGTTACAAGAATAATAATAGAAGATATCATAAAGGTAGGACTAAAGAAAAGAAAGAAGAGTCCAAAAGAAAGAAACGTGATAGATATAGAGAAAGAGACATTATTTGCTTCAAATGTGGCAAAAAGGGACACACTAGTAGATACTATAACTTTCAAAGAAAGATAAATAAACTTGACATATTAGGAAAGTTAAAAGATAAATTAATGAGTATACTAGAACAGATAGATAGTGATGAAACAGATAATGAAATTCACCAGATAGATAATTGTGATACCACCTCATCATCAATAGACATTTCTTCAGATAATGGAAAAGTTAAATTATGTGATTGCAATAATCCTGATAATTGTTATTGTAAAAGAAAACTAAAAATAAGTGTTTTAACAAAACAAGAAGATATAATAATGGACATAATAGACAGACTTCTGGATTTACAATCCAAAAAAGATTATTTATCAAAATTAAAAGAATCTTTAGCTCAAACTGATAGACCCAAAATAGATTTGAAAGATTATAAGTCAACTTATAATTTTGCAGAAATTACTGATAGATTCAAACCCAATAAACCTGTAACAATAACAGATTTACAGATAGATGTCAATAATTTAAGAAAAGAATTAAAATCAGAAAATTCCATTTTAAAGGACATGATTGATCAGATAGCCGCATAAGTAATTAGTGTAAAGGATAGAATTAGATATGGCAATGAATCCTTGACAGACTCCTCTCTTCTTGACAAAAATAATTATACGGATAAAAGCTTTCATAAAGATGAATATAAAGAAGAATTTTTAAATATCATTGACAGAATGGTATTCCAAAAAAGGTATACTGAAATAACTTTGGTTGTTCATAAAGAATTCTCGTTAACAATTGTTGCACTTGTTGATTCTGGTGCTGATATGAATTGCATTCAAGAAGGATTAATACCTTCCAAATATTATGAATCAACAATAGACAGATTAACCCAGGCCAATGGTGATAGACTTAAAATAAGTAATAAATTAACTAAGGCATATATACATAATAATGGAATCAATTTCAGAACACCTTTCTTTTTAATAGACAAGTTGTCCTCTAAAGTTATTCTAGGGAATCCTTTTTTGGTTTTACCTTATCCTTTTTCCATGACAAACAATGGAATATGTACTAATATTCTAGAAACGGAAGTAAATTTTAAGTTCATCCTACCTCCAAACCCTAAGGATATACATTTGCTGAAAGAAATCTCAATATTTAAGGGCATAAATATTGATGAGCCAGTAGCAGACAATGACGGGATTACTACAAATGAGATTACTACTAATCCAAGGGCAGATGATACTACTCTACCCAGTAGCACTTAGGCATATGTATATACATATTATCTCTTTTCAAAAAAATTTATTTAAAGTTCGTTCTTAGAAAGATTTTTCACAAATCTTATGCCCCACTCAGAAATAGAAAGACTTTTGAAAAGCCCCTTGATTAAACTCCCTTTATAGCATTTGAAACCACACTACCAAATTTTTCCTACAGTTGTATGAAGGAATTTGTTCGACAGATGCATGAAGGCCTTCAACTAAGGCGTACTTGCACTATTTGTTAATTTTAAAATTAATGGTCAATTGCTTGGCAAGCAAGATAGCCATCCTAAGGCTAATAACAGACCACATTTTGTCAAAATAGAAATCCTTAATGAAGACTTCAAACAGAGCATGAAGGCGTCTCAATAAAGACAATATCCCTTCAAGTAGTGATTTGCAGAATGTCTAGAAAATCCAGACAGATTACTATTCACATTTAGACAGATTACTATTCATCAACATGACAGATCATTATTCACCAGAATGTGTGAATAGCTTCCAGAAACTCTATGGAGACTACATGAGCAGTAAGATAACTCTAATTTGCAGATACAGATTGGCAAATAGGGACAAACATAACAAATCACTATTCACTAGCATGCGTGCAAACAAATCCAAGACAATCCAGACAGATACAGACAGAAGAGTCACTACTGTTCAGACAGATGAGTCACTACTGTTCACTAGCATGCGTGAAGAATCCAAGACAATCCAAACAGATACAGACAGATGAGTCACTACTGTTCATTAGCATGTATACAAAGACCTGACAGATTCCCAGACAGACTACTGCTCATCAATAATAATATTCTCTACAAGTTTTCACCGACAGTTTAATTTGAGTTAACTCTACCTACTCAGGTTAATTTACCATGGGAGCTTTGAAATGGTGATGATTTCAAAGCTCTAGTTTTTGAATTCATGACAAATGGGAGCTTTGAAATGTGGTTGCATCCGATGGCAGATTGTGACAATCAATCAAATAATTTGAGCATTCTTCAAAGACTAATTATTGCAATTGATGTGGCTTTTGCTTTAAACTGTCTTCACAATCATTGTGAGCAAAAAATCATTCATTGTGATTTAAAGCCAAGCAATATTCTTCTTGATAATGATATGATTGCTCATGTAAGTGATTTTGGCATATCAAGGCTCCTCACAACTTCAAATGATTCTTCCCAAAAGTATACTAGCACAACTGGATTAAAGGGATCTATTGGTTATACTGCTCTAGGTACTATTCTAATGTATTTATTTTCTTTTTGTTGCTTTTTCAAATGATAGGATTTTTAACTCCTTGATTTTCTTGTAATATATGCTTTTTAATTTTTGTGTCATCAACATATTCGCATGGGTGTACACGTAAATAGCATATTAACATAAACTCTCATTTTGTAATTTTTATTTATTTATTTTCTAAGTAACTCTTGCTTAGTATTTGATTTTCTTTTAGAAGTTAAAACACATTCACATTTGTACCACGCAAGAATGTACTTATTTTTATTTTTTTTTATAAAACTGCAAATTTTAATTCAAAAATAACATTCAAATATGATTTAAACTTTGAGAAATGTTAAACTTGATAAAGTTATTACTGTTTCCTTTAGTTTCAAAAATAAAAGCATATGTCAGTATTTTTTTAATATAGATTTGTTTTTGTTAGGTTCTAAAAGTTTAGAACAATTGGCAAATTGTGAACACAAACTTGCCTAGATATAGATCTTAGAGTCTATAGGTATTATTAGACAATGCTCTAGGTAATTCAACTCAAGATTCAAGAACATACAAGCTGCAGGAAGAAGATTTCATAATCTGTCTTGTTCGATCGTTCGAAAGACAGGCTCGATCGATTGAAAGTCGTATCTATAGAATTTTAATTAAGCCCAAACAGTAGTTCAAGCCCATTAAGGATTAGGGTTTCTAATCTACTTCTCCCAGTATATAAAGGAAACCCTAAACACGTTTTTATGAGGCTTTTCAGAGAGAGAAGAGTGTGCCTCTTTTGTATTTTAGGGTTTTGTTCCTGAAAAGCTCTCTCATATCTTCTACCGATGTTATTCCTTGAAGAATCTCAAGATCCGATATTGTAGAAGTTGCTGCCTTCTCTAGTCATCAAAGGTGCTGATGATCTAAACCTTTAAGGGTGGTCTTGGAGTCATAAACAAGAGAATTTGTGTTGCTAAACCTTTGAGTGGGATCTCAAAGTCACAAACGTGGCTATTTGTGTTTTGCAAAGGCCAAAGAAAGAAAGAGTCCGTGGTCTCAGAACTTGCACGTGGTTGTGTCAGTAAGTTTCTACTGGTAGGTAGCAATAGGATGTTAGTGGTCTAAGTCGCTATTGTAAAATTTCGATTCTTTCTAGTGGATTTGCTTTTTACCTTGAGGATAGCTAGGTTAAATCCTCCCCAGGTTTTTTACCAGTTTGGTTTTCCTGGGTTATCATATCGTCATGTTTTTTATTTTTCGCTGCTATACATTGATATGATATATTTATGTTAACCTAAATTTGTTAATTTGACTAAGTAATTACTTGGCTAATTACCTATGTTAATCTGATTATGGTTTTAAGGGGTCTAAAAACATACAAGTGGTATCAGAGCAGGTAGCTCTTTTGTTTTAGATCTTTTGATCTTAGAGCTGATCCTTGACCCCTGTTGTCATGGATAATTTGAAGTGTCTTTCTGATCATGTTTCTGCTCATGCTTATGTTGATTTTATTGATGCCTGTGAAACTCTCCGTAAGGAATTATTGAAATCTATGAAAATTACTAAGAAATTCAAGGAAGAGTTAAAATTGGCTAATCTTGAAAAAGAGGAATTGATTATTAGATTAGATGAATCTAATAAAAAAAATGAATTTTTGAGAAATCAAATTTTCTCGCAAGATGAGAAGATGAAAAGCTTAGAACAAGAGTTAGTTGAATCTAAATCTAAAATTGAAAATTTGACTAGTACCAAGTCTGCTATTGATAACAGAAGTGTTTTTATTTCTTTTAAGCCTAAAACTGAGAAAGTTTATATCCCTCCTTTTAAGAGAAATAATAAAGAAAAGGTTTATTTTGCTAAGTTAGACAAAGGTAAAAGTTCTAATGGAGATGCTGAAGTTTCTAAATCTATGTCTAAACCTACTATTAGAGAGCATAACAGATATTTTTTTGTGCCTACTTGTCACCGTTGTGGTGTTGTTGGTCATATTAGACCAAATTGTTCTCTGTTAAGGCAAAAACCAAAATCTGAGACTAGATTTGTTGTTAGGAATACTGATATTCCTAAATCTGTTCCTATTTGTCACTTTTGTGGTATCTCCGGTCACATTCGTCCTAATTGTCATAAATTGAAATTTGAGCATTTTAAGTTTCTATCTAGGATATATGATGATATTTCTCTTGCCATAAGTCCATATAAATTGTTTCATATTCTTTTGAAAAATTTAAGCTTATTGGCTTGTGAAAGGAATTTACAAGATTTCAGTTTTTCTCAGAAGATTGGTCTAATCCCTCAAATACACTCTGCTTTACATGGATTTTCACCTACAAAGCCGAAGACTCGTACTAAATGGGTGAGAAAAGATTCCCTAAGGTGAGTGTTGTTTACTTGTCCCTGATTTAATTCTTTCAATTGTTTGTGGACATGTTTTGTTTTTTGTTTTTTGTTTTTGGTTGTTTTGTTTTTTAGGTTGTTTTGTTTTTTTAAAAAAATCCAAAAACATTAAAAATTTCAAAAAGACAAAAATATTTTATTTTGTGTCTAGTTTTATTTTTCTTGAGGATTACATGAATTATGATATCTCTCTTGATTTAGAACATGCTTGACATTGTGGAGAAACTTGAATAGTATGTGTTATATAAGTGCTAAGCTATTTCTGATTTTGTGTGAGTATGTACTAGTTTGTACATGTACTCAAGGGTTAATTAAAAAATTGATATTTCTTGTTTGTGTACCCTCTATAGCTTAGTTAAACACTGTCATGCATTGTATTTGCATTGTTCATTTAGCATAACGTGTGCTTTTTGTTTTTGGTCATAATTTTTTTTACCAAAAAGATTATTGTGTTTTGTATTTCACATCTTGGATTTATAATCAAGAATTGGCCATATTATCTTTACATAACATGTTTATGTATCTTGTTTAGCTTGGATGAGCTTCTTTTATTGCATTTTACTAGTTTGAGCTTTGTAGTGCATGTTGTGTGGGAGACGTTTATAATTTTTGATCACTTTGTCTTGATCTTGAAGTCACATGTCTTTGACTGTTGGACTTGAACATTTTGAAAAAGGTATAAATAACCATCTCACCACTGTTTACTAGCCAATCATGAACACCTTAGTGCATATCGTAAGATTTTGTACTCGAGAAAGTGTAGCACATGCATAAAAAGAACATAAGGTGTAGCCTCGGTTTAAATGTTTAAATTGGTGTGTACATTATTGGACTTAATGTTAAATCAATCAAATAAAATTGGTGTGTACATTATTCTGGCTATTTTAATAAGTTTCTAATCAAATAAAATTGGTGTATACATTATGAGGCAAATCAAAAAACTTACATGATTGCAAGCTTGTTTTCTAGGAGATGTGGGAGTTATATGATGTAACTCTTTAGGTGATAGTCTCTTTCAAATTCTATGTGATGAATTTTATAGAATTTGCTTGATTACTATTCACATATCACCTCACATGTATCTCAAGTTTTTGCTAATTACACACACTACACAAATTACTCTTTACTAAACTTTGTACATGTTATTGTGTGTGATTTTGTTTTGGTCATCCAAGATTGAAAATTCCTTAATTTTAATGCCAAATGTGTTTAATGTTTGAGTTTTGAGAACAAACTGATTAAAAATCTTATTTTTGGAAGATTTGGGTTGAATTCAAGTGTTTTTTAAAAACTTTTCATCTCATACTCATGCATTTTATTCATAACACAATGTGCTTTGAGGAGTTTCTGCATTAACTTGCACTATTTTTCAAATTTTCACTTTTCCAGATTTTCGATTGATCGAAGCTATTTCTCGACCGATCGAAATTGTGATAAAATTTTTTGGTTTGAATCTGCCTGACTCGATTGG
The DNA here is from genome assembly GCF_001633185.2 of Quercus lobata. Taxonomy (NCBI): domain Eukaryota; kingdom Viridiplantae; phylum Streptophyta; class Magnoliopsida; order Fagales; family Fagaceae; genus Quercus; species Quercus lobata. The sequence continues at coordinate 62,423,771 of NC_044907.1, read as the reverse complement.
CATTCGATCGATGCTCAACTGATCAAAACTGAAAAATTTTAATTTTTAAGTATTTGACCAAATTTTTTTTCATGCATCATTTATGTTTAGGATTTGCATGCATTGCATTGATTTTTTGTATCTATCTTGCAGTTTTACAATCATATCTCTCATTGTTTCACACATAACATGCATACACTTTGCTAAATTGGGTACTCAACTTGATTTAAAAATTGATTGATTAATTTTTGAGCTATGTACTTTTTAGTATATGCTATTTTTTATGTATGAACTACATAAAATATTTTTAAGAGATATGATGGATAATCAATGTGCAAATATTTTCTCTACTCATGCAACTGTTTATGGGTCACATAGTGTCATGTTTGCATTTATTGAAAGAAATAATATTTTTTTCTTCATGTGTATCCTTAACTTAGTTTTTAAGTTTGGTTTGTGTGTTTTTGTTTTCCCTACCTACTAAATTTTTCCCAAAACTTATTTTGTTTTTCCTATTTTTGTAGGGGGAGAAAAGTTTTTTTTAACCTTTGTTGTTCTTAGGGGGAGTTGTTGCTCTTCATGGGAGGAGTTGCCTCTATTTTTTATAGAGCTAAACTGTTTTTTGTTCCCTTGGTTCTCTTTTTTCTCTCATGTTTACTGTCACTCTACTCTTTGTTTGAGTTGTCTTTATCAATACGTGACAAAAAAGGGGAGAAATAAATGAAATGTGGGAATCCTGTTTGTTTTGTTTAGGGGGAGTTGAAATTGTTTTTGAAAGGGAGAGACTATAAAAACTTTTTGATGTATCTAACTTAGGGGGAGAGTTAGAATTTACTTTTGTTTTTTATATTATGTTTTATATTATTGTTTATATGTCTTTCTGTCCACACATGCGGAGATGTGTTTGTTGAGTGTTTCAAGAAAGACAGATACATTCTGATCAAGACCTTCTACCTCTTATTGGCAACTTCTTGGTTAGGAATTCTTAGATTGGAATTTGTGATGTAATTGGGCATTTTATTGTATTGGGTTGTTCTTGTATTTGAGCATTTCATTTTGTATAAAAGTTTTGTCACAAATTGCCAAAGGGGAAGATTGCTAGGTTCTAAAAGTTTAGAACAATTGGCAAATCGTGAACACAAACTTGTCTAGATATAGATCTTAGAGTCTATAGGTATTATTAGACAATACTTTAGGTGATTCAAGTCAAGATTCAAGAACATACAAGCTGCAGGAAGAAGATTTCATAATCTCTCTGGTTCGATCGATCGAAAGACAGACTCGATCAATCGAAAGTCGTATCTGCAGAATTTTAATTAAGCCCAAACTGCAGTTCAAGCCCATTAAGGATTAGTGTTTCTAATCTACTTCTCCCAGTATATAAAGGAAACCCTAAGGACATTTTTATGAGGCTTTTCAGAGAGAGAAGAGTGTGCCTCTTTTGTATTTTAGGGTTTTGTTCCAAAAATCTCTCTCATATCTTCTACCGGTGTTCTTCCTTGAAGAATTTCAAGATCCAATATTGTAGAAGTTGCTGCCTTCTCTAGTCATCAAATGTATTGATAATCTAAACCTTCAAAGGTGTTAATAGTCTAAGTCACTATTGTAAAACTTCGATTCTTTCTAGTGGATTTGCTTTTTACCTTGAGGATAGTTAGGTTAAATCCTCCCCAGGTTTTTTACTAGTTTGGTTTTCCTGGGTTATCATATCATTGTGTTTTTTATTTTCCGTTGCTATACATTGATATGATATATTTGTGTTAACCTAGATTTGTTAATTTGACTAAGTAATCACTTGGCTAATTACCTAGGTTAATCTGATTGTGGTTTTAAGGGGTCTAAAAACATACAATTTTATTTTCTTGACTTTGCATTTTGTAAACCCTAAATCCATATTTTTTTAATAGATAGAATATTGCTTAATTTCCCTCCATTCCATGAGTTGTAGAGTATGGCATGGGCAGTGAAGCATCAACTAAAGGGGATGTATATAGTTATGGAGTCCTTGTGTTAGAAATGTTTACAGGAAGGAGTCCATTGATGATATGTTTAAAGATGGTGTAAGGTTGAATTTATTCAACCATCTAATTGGCTTTATTCCGTACCAAATTTGCTTGTAATTCAGCATTTAGTAACCCTGTATTTAGGTGGGTTTGATGTAAGGGTAGTGAGTGAGATAGAGTGAAGATTGCGCAAGAGTGTGCAAGAAAACAGAGACTCGCGGCTGGGACTCGCGGCTGCAAGCTGCCAGAAGCAGCACACGTGCCAAGCATGCTGGAAGGTGAACAGTCATGCAAGCTGGAGCACTACAGGACAAAACAGGACAACTGGCCATACGGTTATCTCGCGACTGGATCTCGCGACTTAGTCAAGCCGCGAGGTCAAGCCGCGAGCCACCCCTGTTTTGTAAAACCTGACGTTTCACATTCCTCTCCCACTTCAGTATAAATACCCACTTTACCCACAATTGTAAGAGAGCTTCCAGAGAGAATTTTGAGAGAGAAACCCTAAAGAAAAACAAGATTGATTCACCCACAATCTATACATTAGAGTCTCTTCAAATTCCTCAACTCTCTTCCTCTCTATTGTCAAATCCTTGAGAGGCATTATACCAAACCTGGTTCTCACCATCATCATCACTGTGGGACAGTTGTTTGGATTTCTGGGAAACAGTTAGGAAGGAACCAATCTTCATTGGTTGATGCTACGGTCTAGTAGCGGAATCCGGGAAGTTAGAAAAGAAAAAGGTTCGGCGCAACCTCGTTGGAGCAAGAAGCTTGGAGGGCTTAGGTGCACTAAGTAGATTAGGCTTGGAGGGTCTATTGCTGTCCATGTATCCCAACTGTATTTTCTAGTGGATTGTTTACCGCTTGGAGGGCGGCGGAGAGGTTTTACGTCGAGGGCTTCGGTTTCCTCTTCGATAACACATCGCGTGTTGTCTTTGTGTTTGCATCTTCCTTCCTCTCTATCTTTACCTTTTTATTATCTGCTGTGGATTATATCTTGTTTTGGCTTAGATAGTTTTTACCAATTCCATATTATAGCATATGTTAAGTTTCCGCACACTGGTTGTTTGACATATTGCTTGAATTGGTTAAGTTGTAATTTGGGGGTCTAAACGTTCAAAGGTGTTTATACAAGTTTTTGAACTTTTATTTGGTATCAGAGCGGGTACACTGCTATTGGTTTCATTACCATTGTGTGATCCTTGACTCCCTTTTGAGATGGATAGGTCTTAATCCCTAAATGCACCTCCATATTTTGATGGTAGTAATTATGCTTTTTGGAAGGTTCGCATGAGAGCTTTTCTGTGTTCTATTGATGAATCCGTTTGGGATGCTGTTGACATAGGTTGGACCAGACCTAAGGCAACCAAATCCACTTGGGATAAGGCAGCACTTGCTGCATCTAATGCTAACAGTAAAGCACTCAATGCTATTTTCTGTGGTGTGTCTCCAGATGAATTTCACAGGATTTCTCACATTACCATTGCCAAAGAAGCATGGGAGATTTTGGAAACCACCTATGAAGGCACGAAGAAAGTGAAAGACACCAAGTTACAAATGCTGACCACTCGGTTTGAGGAGCTCAAAATGAGTGAGGATGAGTCTTTTGACTCTTTCTATGGGAAGCTAAATGAGGTGGTTGTCAGCAAGTTCAACTTGGGGGAGAAAACGGAGGATTCAAAGATTGTAAGGAAGATCCTTCGATCATTGCCGGAAAGTTTTCGTGCTAAAGTGACAGCGATTGAAGAGAGCAAGGACCTTGATGACATCAAAGTACAGGAGCTGGTTGGTTCTCTGCAGACTTATGAGATGTCGCTGCCCAATCAACGGAAGAGTAAATCTCTTGCTCTAAAGACCATTAATGAGAAGGTGGAAGATCAAGACTCATCGGGAGAAGATGTGGTTGACAAAGATGTTGCATACCTTGTCAAAAATTTCAGAAAGTTCTTGAAATTCAAAAATAATGGCAAATTTGATGATAAAAGAAAATTCTAAAGTTCTGGAAGGGAGAAAAGGGATTTCAAAAAGAAAGATGGAAAAGAATCCCAACCCACACAAGGTGTCACTTGTTTCGAATGTAACGGGCATGGACACTTTAAGAAGGAATGTCCGAATTATTTGAAATCGAAAGGTAAAGTGTATGCCACGACTTTGAGTGACTCGGATTCGTCTGACTCAGAATCTGAAGAGAGCTGTGATGGAGAGGGGAACTATTCAGCTTTTATGACTATTGCTCATGTTGAGTCTTCAGATGAGTTGAATCTGCTTGTACGAGACCTTGGAGAACATAGTGATGATGAATCACTAGGAATTGTTGAAGAATCAGATGCTGAAGAAGATGAAAGCACAGCAAATCTTCAAGAGAATTATAACTCACTCTTGGAGAAGTCGGGTGAGTACACAAGGGTGGCCAAGGCTGCTGTGAGAAAAATGAAGAAGGCTGAGGAGGACTACAAAAGTCTCCTAATCCGATATAGGGAGGCCAAATGTGAGATAGAAACACTGAATGGTGAGTTGTCCGAAGCTTACACAAAAGTGAGATTTCTTGAGAATGAGGTTGTGCAAGCAAATGCTAAAATAGAGAAGGTCACCACCAAGAAGCTAGATGATGTTATCTCATCTCAAAAGAGCTTTTCAGACAAATCCGGATTGGGATATACCGGAGGAAGTAGTTCATCTGGAAATGTCACTAAAGAAGTGAAGTTTGTAAAGGCCAAAGATCCAGTTATAGCTGACCTTACTGGTGAGAAGCTCGAGGTGGAGGAGAAGAAGAATGTGGTGAACCAACGGATGCTGAATCCCCATAATCAATCTGTGGGCAGGTCTGAATCTCGTGCCAAGTCACGCCCACGACCACAAAGAGGTCCTAGAGCAACTTATGTGTGTCATTACTGCGGACTTCAAGGGCATACTCGACCAAATTGCCAAAAGCTGAGAGTAAAGAATAGTGCAACTCCTCAAAGGTCAGAAGGACCTAGAAATGATAGAAGAATTTGGGCAGGTGATCAATCTAGAGATCAGAATGGTGATCCCGGAATGATGAACGTGATAAAGATGATTGGTGCATTCACCAACTGCTTGGAAAGCTTCTCACGAAAGTTTGAAAGCCCTAACTCTCATACCCAATCCTATAAGGAAATCACCCCAAACGCAAGTGACGTGTGGGTGAAAAAGAGTACTCATGCATAAGCATTACAACATGTCCATGCATTAATACTTCCAATGCTTTGTGACAATGTTTGTTTGTTTTGCTTACTGTTTTTGCTGTTGGTTGTTTGCTTATCTACTTGTGCATATTTTTAATTTTGTCTTATCAATCTTTTTGTTTCTTGTGTCAAAAATCCAAAAATCACATAAAAAATTAGAAAATCAAAAAGCTTGATTGTCTTTGTTGAGTTTTTGTCTCAAAACTTGTTTTGCCTTGTACCTTTGTGCTAATGGCTTTGTGCATTTTCGAGCATTGCTTGTTTTCATGCACTCATATCACTGTGGGAAATATCTTGAAATTTATGTGATTGTTGTAAATAGATCTTCAAACTTGTCATGAATGATTAGTGAATGGTTATGTTGATCTTGAGACATGCATAGACTTGTGTCTATATATCTTCCCACTCTTTATTTTTGTTTTGCTAAAAAGAGCTCACCAAATGTAAATCTCCAAATGAAAAGAGATATTGAGCTGCAAAAGCCTGTCGCACATTCTAGTATTTGACTAGGAAAAAGGGTAAGCGACCTTATATTAAAGTGAATGTTTATTCAAAAAGCCAAAGGCTTGTTCATTAAAGTGAAATATCAAATATCACTCTCACAATGAGAGGTGATTGACTCAAAAGATCAAAAAGATCAAATGTTATGATTGAAAGTGGAGTCAAATGTAAAGCTCCAAATTAATATTATCAAGTTTTGTGGGAGGTCATATATACATATTTCTATAATTGAGATGGGTCACATGATCTAGTGCTAATTGTGTATGTCTTGGTTGAATTGATCATTGAAGTTTCACATTAGACTAAAGTCTATCTCATTGTTGATATCCACACACAACACACAAGTTTATGTTCAATAAATGCCATATTCATTTGTGTGATTGTACTTGATGAAATGTGTTTTCACATGCTCAATCTTTGTTAAATCAAGCACAAAAAGATTTTTGAGTGTTTTAGGTGTTTTTAGAAAGTATTTTGTTTGAAAAATTTGAAAATTTCAAAAATCCAGTTTTGCCCTGTTTTGGCGGCTCAGTCGCGGGTATGTCAAGTCGCGTGCCTCAGTCGCGTCTTCGCAGGTCTTTTTTTGGCGACTTGTTCGCGAGTGGAAGGTCCAGTCGCGAGGGTTACTCAGAGATTTTCGTGGCTCAGCTCGCGACTCACTCATGGGTAGACCTTCCAGTCGTGAAAAACACTTAGAAGAATTTTTCAAATTTTTGTCTTTGAGTGTCTTGGCGGCTTGAACTGGCGACTGTGTGGCGACTTAATCAAGTCGCGAAAAACGCATGTTTGGCAGAAACAGGAGCAGTTTTTAAATGTTTTTCAATTTTCCCTCGAACATTTGTGACTGTTCATCTTCTCTCTAAACTATCTCCCTCCCAAACACTCCGTGCTCCCATCTCCAATCTCCATTGTTGCATATTTTCTGCTCAAATTCTTCAAGTCTCAGGTATGGGTTTTCAGTTTTGAACTCATTTCTACTTGATTTTGTGTTTTTCCCTTTGATTTTTCGCATCTGTTTATATTTTAGAGATGGGTTTGTGTTTCGGTTATTGCTCTTTGTTCATACTTAGCCTGCGGATACTGTTGCTAGAAATTGATTTGGTCTTAGTTGTTTCCTTTTTGCTCTTCATCCTGTGCTTTACTAAGTGTTTCTTTTAATTATTTGAACTTGAGCTGTTGAGCTGTTTCAAATTGTTCCGTTTGAGGTTGTGAGTTTTACTGTGCTGAATGTGCATGCTCTATTGTGTAAATCCATTGGGTGCATCTGTTAGTTTCACAATGCTGTTTATGAGCCATATCATTTTCCATTATCTGTCTCATTGTCATATATCTGCCTTTAGGATAGTTTCTATATCTGATGATTTTATATGTATTTCCTATCTTAGGCTTGTTTATCCATGTGATTAATCTAAGTAGCTTATGTTTAAATGTTCAAAGTTCATTTGTATGGATGAAATCTCTTTGTTAATTACATGGTACTGACTAGTTCTGCACATATATTGTTCTATGCTGTTGTGGTCTCTTCTGATTGTTCACAGATGGCTCCCTCACCTCCGAAGAAGAAAACTCCTGCAAAGAAGGCTGACAAAAGATTGAAAATGGATTCTAAACTGTTTAGGTCAGTTCATCACTTTGAGAGATACAAGGATAACTTCTTGAAAGCAGGAATTATTCAAGAAAGATTTGTAGATTTGGAGGACTTAAGACAAACCTTTATCCCCAGCTGTTTTGAAGGAAGAGGATGGGAAAAGCTTCTGAGTGATTTCCCTGTAGTGTGTGAACCCCTGATTAGGGAATTTTACTTAAATGCTGTGATAAAGGAGAATGAGTTAAGTTGCTGGGTTAGAGGTAAAGAATTCATTTTGGATGCACATGTCATAGATGATGTACTAGGGCTTGAAGGATTAGAAGATGAGGAATTTATCAATTACAAGGATAAGAGTGTTTCTATTGAAACAGTTCAACAAAGGATAGGTGGGCAGAAAGAAGGGAAATGTTTGAATACCACTGCCTTTCTAGTGGACATGAGGTGTCTAACAATAATCATGATGTTTAACCTCTATCCCATAAAGAAGTTGACTACAATCAACTGTGCTAGAGCAATTTTTCTAATGGATCTCAAAGAAAAGAATTTCATTGACATAAGTTCCCACATATATGATACCATTGTGGATGAGACAAGAACAACCTCTAGGCCAAAATTGATCTTTCCCAGTTTGCTAATGAGGATTTTTAGAAGGAAGGGTGTTCCAATCCCTCAAGACATCAGTCCCATGTCCACACCTTCTGCAATTAACAAGCTTACCTACAAAAGGATAAGTGTTAGGCTTCCAGGAGAAGAAGATGAAGGTGATGAAGGAGAGGGTGTCCCAATGGAGACTGAAGCAGAGGCAGCAGGGCATGCATCAACCTCAACACCTAGGAGGAGTGGCAAAAGACCTAGAGCATCAACTTCTTCAGATACACCTCCAGATGCTTTCCAAATCATTCTGGATCGACTTGATAGGATCAGAGAAGTTCAGACTGAGCACTCTGAGAGGATGAGAGCCATGCAGGACCAGATTGATGTCTTGTCTGCAAAACTTGACAGCTTCACCACTCAGCCTGAACAGTGACCCTTTGGCCATTCCTGTCAAAAAGGGGGAGATGTTTCTTTCTGTTGATAATGACATTGATGATTGAGAAGCAGAAAAGCAGCTCTTAAGGGAGAGTAATGTGTTGAGGGGGAGTTGTCAAATTCAGAGACTTTGTTTATATATGTTTATGTTTTGGGTACTCTTAGTGTTTTTATGGGTTTGATACACTGTGTTTTTGGTGTATAGTTGTTTCTAACTCTTAACTTATACTCTTGGTTTAATCTTTTATATATTTTGATGATGTTATTCAGGATATTTTGTGGTTTGTACCCATGTGCTTTTGTAAGCTTTTAGGGTTAATGTTTTATGCATAGTTTGTAGGCTTTATGGTTTGTACCTTGCTTATTGCAGCCTTTATGCTATGTTGAAATCAGTACTTTAATCTAAATGTCTTGCATTTTGGTTTATGTACTCTCACTCTTGTGCCCTTGTAGGATTGTTCCTAGATGCATATACCTTGTGTACTATGCATTGGTTGAGTGTTGAACATACAAGTGTCTTGCCTTGTGCTTGTTAACTTGTATGTCCTTATGTTCATTCCAAGTGTGAATGGGCACTGTGATCACTACCTTGTGGTGTTCACTTGGTTGATCAAGCCATGGTTTGTTTCTTAACTCCATCTTTGCTTGATCACATATTGCCTGTTTCATATGCATTTTATGATTTTCTGCTTACAATGATCATGGTGTATTGTTGTGTTTCAGGAGTATTATGTTCATATGATTCAAGTGCTTCACAGCTTCTAGAGTTAGGTGTGAGTGAGTTTTGTTCAACTGTTCCCAACTCACATGTTAAGTCTAGAGTCTGTTTTAGGGTTTTGTCACGGAATAGCCAAAGGGGAAGATTGTAAGGTTGAATTTATTCAACCATTTACATTGGCTTTTTCCGTGCCCAAATTTGCTGTAATTCAGCATTTGTACCCTGCATTTAGGTGGGTTTGATGTAAGGGTAGTGAGTGAGATAGGTTGAAGATTGTCAAGGTGTGCACGAAACAGAGACTCGCGTTGGGACTCGCGTGTGACTCGCGGCTGCAAGCCGCCAGACGCAGCACACGTGCCAAGCATACTGGAAGGTGAACAGTCATGCAAGCTGGAGCACTACAGGATAACTGGCCATACGGTTATCTCGCGACTAGATCTCGCGACTTAGTCAAGCCGCGAGGTCAAGCCGCGAGCCACCCCTTTTTTGTAAAACCTGATGTTTCATATTCCTCTCCCACTCCAGTATAAATACCCCTTTTACCCACGATTGTAAGAGAGCGTCCAGAGAGAATTTTGAGAGAGAAACCCTAAAGAAAAAAAAGATTGAT